>NC_092225.1:90564668-90712168 GCF_036320965.1 Panulirus ornatus | reverse complement strand
TATATATATATATATATATATATATATCATTTTGAAGGTTTGTTGAATGTGTTTGATGATAGAGTGGCAGATATAGGGTGTTTTGGTCGAGGTGGTGTGCAAAGTGAGAGGGTTAGGGAAAATGATTTGGTAAACAGAGAAGAGGTAGTAAAAGCTTTGCGGAAGATGAAAGCCGGCAAGGCAGCAGGTCTGGATGGTATTGCAGTGGAATTTATCAAAAAAGGGGTGACTGTATTGTTGACTGGTTAGTAAGGTTATTTAATGTATGTGTGATTCATGGTGAGGTGCCTGAGGATTGGCGGAATGCGTGCATAGTGCCATTGTACAAAGGCAAAGGGGATAAGAGTGAGTGCTCAAATTACAGAGGTATAAGTTTGTTGAGTATTCCTGGTAAATTATATGGGAGGGTATTGATTGAGAGGGTGAAGGCATGTACAGAGCATCAGATTGGGGAAGAGCAGTGTGGTTTCAGAAGTGGTATAGGATGTGTGGACCAGGTGTTTGCTTTGAAGAATGTATGTGAGAAATACGTAGAAAAGCAAATGGATTTGTATGTAGCATTTATGGATCTGGAGAAGGCATATGATAGAGTTGATAGAGATGCTCTTTGGAAGGTATTAAGAATATATGGTGTGGGAGGAAAGTTGTTAGAAGCAGTGAAAAGTTTTTATCGAGGATGTAAGGCATGTGTACATGTAGGAAGAGAGGACAGTGATTGGTTCTCAGTGAATGTAGGTTTGTGGCAGGGGTGTGTGATGTCTCCATGGTTGTTTAATTTGTTTATGGATGGGGTTGTTAGGGAGGTGAATGCAAGAGTTTTGGAAAGAGGGGCAAGTATGAAGTCTGTTGTGGATGAGAGAGCTTGGGAAGTGAGTCAGTTGTTGTTCGCTGATGATACAACGCTGGTGGCTGATTCATGTGAGAAACTGCAAAAGCTGGTGACTGAGTTTGGTAAAGTGTGTGAAAGAAGAAAGTTAAGAGTAAATGTGAATAAGAGCAAGGTTATTAGGTACAGTAGGGTTGAGGGTCAAGTCAATTGGGAGGTAAGTTTGAATGGAGAAAAACTGGAGGAAGCGTTTTAGATATCTGGGAGTGGATCTGTCAGCGGATGGAAACATGGAAGCAGAAGTGGATCATAGGGTGCGGGAGGGGGCGAAAATCCTGGGAGCCTTGAAGAATGTGTGGAAGTCGAGAACGTTATCTCGGAAAGCAAAAATGGGTATCTTTGAAGGAATAGTGGTTCCAACAATGTTGTATGGTTGCGAGGCGTGGGCTATGGATAGAGTTTGTGCAGGAGGATGGATGTGCTGGAAATGAGATGTTTGAGGACAATGTGTGGTGTGAGGTGGTTTGATCGAGTAAGTAACGTAAAGGTAAGAGAGATGTGTGGAAATAAAAAGAGCGTGGTTGAGAGAGCAGAAGAGGGTGTTTTGAAATGGTTTGGGCACATGGAGAGAATGAGTGAGGAAAGATTGACCAAGAGGGTATATGTGTCGGAGGTGGAGGGAACGAGGAGAAGTGGGAGACCAAATTAGAGGTGGAAAGATGGAGTGAAAAAGATTTTGTGTGATCGGGGCCTGAACATGCAGGAGGGTGAAAGGAGGGCAAGGAATAGAGTGAATTGGATCGATGTGGTATACCGGGGTTGACGTGCTGTCAGTGGATTGAATCAGGGCATGTGAAGCGTCTGGGGTAAACCATGGAAAGCTGTGTAGGTATGTATATTTGTGTGTGTGGACGTATGTATATACATGTGTATGGGGGTGGGTTGGGCCATTTCTTTTGTCTGTTTCCTTGCGCTACCTCACAAACGCGGGAGACAGAAAAAAAAATATATATATTACATATATATGTATATAGAAATATATATATGGTCTTGATTAGGGCCTCAGCTGCCTGTGCCTTCTCAGCTAACAAGAAAGTTTGTTATTCTCCCCTAATATGTAGAGGGAAGTATGTGTTTATATAACAATCACATTCTTCCGCAAGAGTCAGGTTAATAAAACAGTATTATCAAAGTGTGTATATTTCTCCTGTCCATTTATAAAAGCAGGTGGCAAAGTGGAGGTGACATATGCACAGGGCGAAGGAGACCTGGGTCAACATGAGGAGGAAAGGACACCACACATGCCCGCCTCGGCTGCTGCTACCCCCCTGACGCGCACACCTCCACATTATACCAGTATCACAAAAGATGCCCTAATATTTTCCATGCCAACTAAGCAACTAGAGAAATCTTTTCTTACACATTTTTTTTCAATGTCAATAAAGCTATTAGTCTTACTGAAAATCTATTATCATGAAGTGGAAAGTAGGCTTGGTGTAAAGATGTAATGAAAATAAAAGCTTAAGCCTAGACAACTAGGAAAATGCTGTATTAGAGCTGCTACATAACTAAAGCATTGCAAAATATAAACAGCCAATAAGAGTCTTTCATCACAGATTGTTTTATGAGCAATAAAGCCAAATTATAATGCTTGCAACTAACATTGAACACCATATATTACTTACAATTCTTTTGTATAAAACAAGACACTGCTACAGTCGTGTGTGTATATATATATATATATATATATATATATATATATATATATATATATATATATGAGCCCCACAGAAGGGGATTCTGAGGCAGAGGTAAAGCTGTGTGTGTGTGTGTGTGTGTGTGTGTGTGTGTTTGGTTATGTTCATCCCAAGAACTTTCTGAGGTCCCTACAGACCATGGTTGAGCTACTTCTAGCAGCAAGAAAATGGAGACCCCTTTGGAGTGACTTCTTTGAGATCATATTCCCCATGATACCGTCTTACGTAACTGATTTATCACTCACGGTGAAGCCTCTCGCAGGTGGACTCCGGCAGCACATATAAAATTCATATCCTGCCCCAGGAGTACATTCTATCTTTAAGGGGCTCCTGCAGCATTCAGGAAGCAGGCCCAATCCATCATGCAGGACCATATGTGAAAGTGTGCAGTGGTGTTCGTTGAGGAGGAGGAGTAAGGGTTCCAGGTTTGTGAGCTGCAAGGGTTTGTCTGAGGTGTGGTTTCAGATGTATGGTCAATGGTATTTAAGAATGAGTTCAGAGGGCAGCTTTTGTTTAGTGCTTGTTAGTTCATGTGTTTATGTTATTTCAGCACTGTAATTGTTGGGGGTGGAGGGATCTGTGAGTAAAGCTTGCATGAATGTGAGTAATTTAACTTTCTTATCTTTATCTGGGAGTTGGTTGTTCATTATGCAGTGGTTTGGAGGAGAGTTCCAGTGCTGCTGCATTGAACTGAGTGCCGAGCATGGCAAGGCTGGATGGGAGGGGTCTAGTGCTGCTGCATAGAATGAGTGCTAGGCATAGTAAGGTGGGATCGTACTTGGAAGATCTTTGCTTCACTGTGGTGCTGAGCATCTGTGATTGTGAAGCAGCCAGTGATCGTTCTGAATGGTCAGCAGCCTCTTTTATATTTTCTATTGAGAAAGTGGACTACCAGGCAGGTGAGGTGTGGTCTAGGGTGGAACAGACAAATTGCTTGTTGAGAATGCTAAGAGAATATTTTGTCTACATCTGGTAACAGTTACAAGTTCTCTGATAGCAATTAGTATGTGTTCCACTTTTGGTGTGGGGATGAATGTCATGTGTATATGTGATGCCGAAAATGACGGGTTTTGTTGAGAGGGATTGATTGCTTTTTCAAGGTGACTGGAGGATTTGTGTCAGTCTGGAGATAAAAATTGGATGTATTTATGTCGGTTCAGAGGTAAAAAGAGTGACTGAAGACTTCTAAGGAAGTGCAGACATTGTTCTGAGTTCGCCATCGATCTAATTTTGAAATGTATTACTGCTTGTTTGGTGTCAGTGTTAAGGTGTTGTGCTGTGATTGAGGTCACTGCATACATGAAGTCTTTCATATTGTGTTTTGCTAAAAGTACTTGAGGATCATTTAGCAAAAGACTGAAGGGAGTTGGAGAAATAATGGCAACCTGGGGAACTCAACTGCAGACTTTGATGCTTTTAGAGGTAAAACCGTTGTGAATGACTAGCATAGCAGTCAGCTAAGATCAACCACTTTTTGTCACTGTCATGAAGGGTGGTGTCAAGTAACATTTTTTGTGAGGATGTTTGGAAGTGTCAAGTATCTTTTTTTGTGAGGTGTTGAACGGTGTCAAATGCTTTGTTAATGTTTATTGCAACTAGTAATGCACCGTATGGGTGTTATGACTAGTTTATGAGGTCTGTTTGTAGTGTGAGGTGGTTGTATATGAAGCTATTCAGTGTAGAGTGGATCAGTTTTTCTAAGTTTGGATACTTGAAGACAAAAGTGATATGGTATTTTAGTATAGGTATTATGTTTCCATATGTTGGGGATTTTGTTGTGTACTCAGGAGTGGTTGAAGATATCTATAAATGCTTGAACTGCAATTGAACCACAGTGTTTTATGTGAGAGTTTTATAGGTTGTCATATTAACATCATACAACCCCAGAAACCCTTTTATGGGGCTTCTGTTGCTGCAGCTTCAAAGGCTAAATTTCATGCACAAGCAGGAAAATGAACTCCTTTGGAGTGAGAGGGCCCTCAACAAGACTGTAATTCTTTCCATCAACTACCAATATACAGCCTTGCAAAAGGTGACTTTTCACTCATAGTATAACCACTTGCAGGTGGAGTCCAGTAACACCAATGGAAATACATACATACATACATATATATATATATATATATATATATATATATATATATATATATATATATACACACACACATATATGTATTGCATGTCTGTACACATATACACCACACAAACATTTGCTTATGTACATAGACATCCAGCCTACATAAACATATGTATCTTTTAAATCACTGGTGTTCTAAATTTTCAAGTTTCACTTTCTTACAAGAATTCAATACATTTTATAATACACAATCTTGTTTACCTAAAGTTTTTCACCCTAGGTTACCAGTGAAAGCTGTATTCAATCACCACAACTGGTATTAGTCAATGCTTTGCTAACACCAAGCTATCATATCAACACTGAAAATTTTGGGGCCACATTATAATTTCACAATCCTATAAGCATTAAAGATCTTGCAAAAACATTCGGTCATTATAAAACTGAAATAATCAAACAAAATGCACATAAAGGATTTTTTTCAAAATATACCAGCTGCATGAGCAAATCACTCTAGTGTTATATCATTTACTCAAGTGAGAGAAGTAGTTGTTTGTAAAGATACTACATCAAAAGTTTAAAATGCTACACTGCACAGTATTTAAGAAAAATGTTACGTTAAACTCATCTTAATAGAGAAATTCTTGATTCTGATGCCATATACTGTAGTGAGCTAGGTGTTGTGATGCCAGACTGACTCCTGAAACCAGGTTCCTGAATAAGCTTACCTATCTGATGTAAAATAGAGGAAAAATAAGTGTGTCCCAAAATTCTTTAAACAATTCATTTTTCTTTCAACTTCTCAAACCTAGTGTGAGGGAGGTAGCAGTGTAGCAGCAGAAGCGGCAAATATTGGACACTTAAGCACAGCATTTGGAGAGCGGACAACCAGTTCTTGCCTGTTAATCTTCTCTGGCAAAAGTCAGTAGAAAAATACAGCAGCAAGTAGAGTTCTGACGTCCTTTAATGGAACACAACAAGCAATAAGAGCCCACACTAATACTTGAATATGACTTACCTTCCCAACATCTAACTCCACACCACTATTCTGGTTTCATTTGTTTTATAAAGAATTTCTTGAAGGTTTATATGTCAAAGTTAGCTTTTACATGTATACTCTTGGGAAATATCAACAGTCCACAGAATCATTTTGACATGCTTGTTGGTGACTGTATTACATCTTTAAAAAAGAGAATGTGCTACATAGATCTGTATGCCTGGCACACATTTCTTGAATGACATAATCTGTCATAGTATTTTAAGGATATAAGAAACCTGTGACAACCATTAAGAGTTTATAACTCATGACTGCTTTTCTCCCATACTAACGTATAAAAATGCTTATAACTAACCTTGAGGAAAATTATACAAATAAAGACATATCATCACCAAAGTAAAAAGTTGAAGAAACTACATACATATATACTGGTCATATGAAAACAAATTCACTATAACCCTTAAATACAATCTTATGACATTCTTGGAATCAACTAAAATTATTTGGAAACATCATTAAATTTAACAAGGAAAACAACTGCTTTGCAAGTGGAAGGAACAAAAGAGAACAATAGCCCTACTGATGAAACTCAAATGTTCATCTTAAACACAGTTATCAAACAAAGGTATATGTCAGTTTCTCAACATTTTCAATTCAAATGTCAAGTATATATATATATATATATATATATATATATATATATATATATACAGCACTTGATGCTTGAAGTCTGACAACCATGTTCTTTCTTTATAGATCAATTGCTAAAACTTGTCTAGTCATTATGAAATGAAGTAAAAATCACAGTACTAATTGCCACATGATGAGAATATTTTGGGGGCAGCCACTCAAATGTTACCAACAAGGCCCTTAAGAGATACAACAACTGGAGAAAGAGCAAGAGCATGTAAGCTGTTTTCACTAGGGGTTTTTGATGCATATTATTCACACAGTGACAATTACTTGAATGATATATTACATATGAAGTCAAATTCCTTTCCCATAAGTTCATCAACTTAGATGCCATTAGTGGACTTTTGGGTACATGATTAAACTGAATCAATTCTGCCTTCTCTAAAGGGAAGTAGGAGAACTCTACATCCTGTATTTTTTTTTAAAGAGTTACAGTACAAAAGTTACTTCTTATCAAGTATATCTCTAATTCAATCTTCTGAAGTATAAATGCACTACTACTCTGTCCCTATACGTATATATACTGAATATGCCTTTTCTTATATTCAAAGTACGGGGACCCAAGAAACATCTCCAAGCGCTTCAGTCCCAAAAACCTCTGCACATAATTTCGAATGGAATCTAAGAGCAATATTCTAAATGTGCTGAGAAATTTTCAATGAATTTGGTTCTCATAATAATGAAGTTGTTCCTACTGTCTGGATAAGAAAGGATTAAGAAAGTAACGAGGATATCCCTTGTAAAAGATGTCGCTATGATAGAGGAAACGTGAAGAAAATTAAGGGAAAAAAAAGAACAGGAAATGGCAATGGCTGTATGTTACAAGAGAGAATTTATAAGGCCACAAAATGGGACCGCAGTATGAATGTGGCCACAAAAATTGAACCATCACTAGGAAAGGCGCCTATAAGAGGATAATTCTTATCAGCTCCTCACTTCTCCCACGATACTGCTTCAATGGGTGACTGAAGCTAGATGATCTACTACTACAAATCAATGCAATATTCACAACATACACATCCTCATAAACTCTTACAAACATTGAGAATGTCAAGTAAAAACCTGCCATCTTTCTCTAATCTATACTTATTGCACTGCTCTTTTGCCCTTGAAAAAAGGTGTGTCCACTGCAACTTATTCCCCAGCCATAATCAAGGTTATCCAGTCAACTGGATAAAATTACACAGTATCAATGATTATGGCAAAAAAAATCCAATTCAAACATACTGATATATACGATCATTTAAGATCAATCTTCTAATTGACTTAAATAAGATACCCATTAAACTTTTCCTATGAAAGTTCTTGAAATCAAAAACAAGAGCAAATTCCCAGGATCAACTGATCATCAATTATGGATATAAAATGTGAAAACTTCAATTTCATATATCTCTACAAAAATAAATAATAATAAAAAAATAAACTCTAATCCACTGACTTTCACTACTTTCACTGAAAAATAAGCCTACACACAAAATAAGCTTACACCCACGAACAGCTTCATTCCAGATGAGAATAACACCTAAACCTGGAAACCCTTGAGCAAACTTCTGATGAGTTGGAAACTACCTGATTTACTTGCAAATCCAAAATCTGAGCATATTCAATCCAATTTTTATAATCCTTGAGCAAACTTCTTATGTATAGTAATGACCAGTTTTACTTGCAACTCCAATATCTGAACAACTACTGTGGAAAGACACTAAGACAGCAATGTTACAACAGAATACTGCATGACAGCACAGTACAATGGCCCATGAGACATTAGAGTACTGTTCAAAAGGAGGTATTCATATTCATGAGAGCTGTGACAAAAACAAAGATCTTGAGAATTATATGACACAGTAATGACACTCCATTTGTATACCCTTCCCTTCCAAGGAAACTAAGAGCAGTTCATCTTGTCTAGCAGAAGATTTACTTATAAAATGCTATGGAGAAACTGCAAAAATCTTTTTACCATGAGATATATAGTTCATGATGCCCAACAAGCTTCAAAAACTGAACTATTAACCTCACATAAATCAAAATAATTACTAATGGCACAAACATCAAAGTCATTAGTATATACACCACAGAAATTACTTGGGACCAAATATCTTCTTAAAATGACATTACTGTACGATATACCAGGGAATAAAAAGAATACGTAATTTTTTTTGTTTACGCTTTTGATTATACTGTCCCGGTCACTACCCATTAACTGGCATACAACGTATATAAATATAAGTGACTATGTACCTGACAGTATATCTACTGTTTACATGTTTATACAGGCATTTTCATTATATATGAATAATCTACAGAAAAGTATACAAACAATTTAGATAAAAATGCATGTGTAAGTACTCTACTAGTGTATGCACCAATGTGTGTGTACCTGTTTACACTTATGTATCTATCTCATTCTTTAAATCTGTGTAACACTTATGATACAGATATGCTTATCTATTATGAAACCATATCAACATCTGTGGTGATTAAGGAGAAAAATAATCAAAGAAGAAAAGAATGGGTTGTACATAAAAGTCTCAAGGAAGAGCAAGGCAGTTACCACCTACCTTCATCCCTGGATATTTATTTCAGCCCATTTCCAAAAAACAGTTGATAATGAGATAAAGTCTAATGCATATGTAGTACAAAAGTTTAACACATTCTGTCATTTACATTCACCTTGCACTTTTAAGTTTGTTCTGGAACATTCAAACTACAGTATGTGCTATTTTAACCTATTTTGTTATATTTGCAAAAATTACGGCAACTACAGCAATCACCAAAAGTATACACCAAATACCGTGTCAGTCCATGTATTCTACTTCAATTGTGCAAAAATATCATTACAAATTCTTCCTCTAAGCACCTAGAACCTGATGTTCAAGGTAATATAACTACAATGGATTCCATTTTTTTTTCTGCCACTGTTGCTTTTCATAACATAAATGAAAATAAAATCAAAAGTGAAGTGCAGACTAACCTATGCTTAGTGCAACACCATAAGGGTTTTGTGCCAAGTACAGCAAAAGCTATCCATGTTTGAAGAGAAAATAATACATAGAAATCCATTGAAGTTTCAGCATTAAAAGGGTAATACACAGAGGGGGTCCTCCTGTTCAGGCTGTTACCACTAAATCTTGCACTCACCTCACAAGGACATGGAACAACCATTTAAGAACAAGGTAACTGGAAACCATGTAAGGTCACAAAGCCAACAATATGGCCGAGTTTAAGTTACAAATACCAGTGTGGAAGCAGCCACATTAGTGTAGTAACCCCAACACAAGAGCTTGTACATAAGCCAAGGTGAGGGTCTAGCCACACATATCTACTTTGAGGCTGCAGTACACAGGAAAAAGACACTTCTCCCTACTATTAGAGGGAGTCCAAGATGTAAATGGTGTCAATTCTCATTAAGTTCAGCTACTGATAAAACTATCACAGTTAATTAGCACTGCTCTACCTAAAATATGACATTTCAATGTTAAGCCTTTCAGAACATATCAAATTTACAATATATCTATTTATATATGAATTCCTTATTTACAAAATAAAAAATATCCAAGCTTCTTTGCAAAGCATTTCAAAAATTACAAATGTGCTTAAAATAGATATGATGATATTGCTTCAAGTGAAGATGATGATGAATAAGCTAGCATGTTGAGAAGATCATTGGTAGTTTGAGCCATACAAGAATTATGCGAATGTTTGACAAGAATGACAAGTTGATAAAACACAGCACCTCGGATCGGTCAGAGGCAGGAGGGCAGCGCACCAATGGGCTGAGGAAGGAATAAGGCGAAAGGCAAGTTGAAGGACCCACATGAAAATATGCATGTGTAAAATAATAAGACCAAGTCATGTGGTAATTACAGAGGACACACAAAGTGAGTACAGTACTCTTACCCTGTACTCATATATTTCCCATGATATGAAGACTGCACATTCCTAGACATATTCATCTCTCTGCCAATACAATATGTCTAAAATCAATAATCATTATACATTCCCTTCACATCAAACCATGCCAAATACCCCTATGGTAACTGCCTCTCCAATTTACTAATATTCTTATGTATATAAATCAAGGTTCCTTAAAACTTCAGTAATAAAAAAAGACATAAAGAAAAAATACACAAAAAACTGATATTGATACTTATGGAACTATCTGCATTACATACACTCACAGGAATGAAGGTTTCTACATCCAGAAAAGATTACTGCAGTATCCAAAAAGAGCATAGAAAAACAACGCAAGTGAAGAGCTAAGAGTGAAGACCTCCTCATTGTCCCCAGCCCATGAGTATCAAAAAGCTATAAAAGGAGCCGTGCTACTGACTAGGGTTCCCCAAATACCCCTTGGTTGAGATTTAAGTAAATAATAAAATACTGTCACTTAAGATAGTTAGGAACATTATGGTCCTAATATTTTTGTATCATCAATTTGTGTTTATGCAAAAGCACCTTTGCGATGAATCTCTTCAAAGGTGACCATCTATCTTTTGTTTCTGGCAAAACTATGCCCGACTTGCGCACACTCATCAGTAAGATGGAAAAGTAGCCACTTAATCATGTTTTCTATATTCCCATAAAAACAAGAAACAGCCTAATCCATCAGCAGTAACTAAATGCGTGAATATATATATATATATATATATATATATATATATATATATATATATATATATAGGGTAAAGCTTCAATTTAGGAATTCTGCCTACTTACTAATAATTTTCTAATCATGGTTGTGTGGGCACTTGTATACTTAATATTACACAAATGAGTGATGGAACACACACTATTTGTCTATAAAGGACAATCAATAAAAACCAACAAAAGTGGAACTAACTCTGAATAACAGCTATTGTAAGGTTAAACAAGGACAAAAGGAAAAGTAAAATCTAAGGAACATAATAATCAATACCTAACTTTACAATTCTGTACAGTATAATCAAAATGATTTTTTATGGTTGTCCAGATCACCTTGATATAATACATTCAGAAAGCTACCTGGAATGAATCAATTCAACAAACAGAGTTTTTGTGAACTGCATATTTTTCTTTTGTATATCAATCACTATATTTATATATATTGTTTCTTGTGACACCACTGTTTTTCTTTGGAACTACAGCAGTGTTTTGGTATTAGTATCCATTAAAACTGAAAGAAACAATCATAAGAATGTAGACACCTTCATGGCATACAATATCAGAATGAGTAATCTGTCTTCAAACCTTATGAGTAAGGTTTTGCCACAGAACAGATGACAAAATGAACAAAATATTTACTATCAAATCATTATGTAAAATAATATTCATATGAGAGAATACAAAAGAGAATCAAATTACAAAAATAATACAAACTAATCTCATTAATGGGACTCCCTGATGGTGCTGTTGCCCCCATGTCATTCACTCTTACCATATTATGCCAATTCCTTTAATTCAGTGGAAATATAGTACAGTACATTACTAAAAATATATAAGTAAAAGTAATTTCTTTTCTGCTTTGAATTTCACAATGAAATATATCCGCAAATATAATAAAAAGACAAAACACAGGAAAATTTATGAAGAGCTAAAACAAATATGCACTATTAGACTATTAGCTTCTCCAACCATTCATTCATTCAGTTCCAACTCTGTCACTTCTCCCTACCGTTTCTTGGCTCATGCTGCAGGTTAAATGTATCAATTAATAAAACATATGTTTTACCTCATGTAGCTTGTGTGAGCTTTGTCTGTATTTGGAGAATAGTGTGTGAATACTGGGTATGGAAATGCACTTGGAATGTTACTTCCCTTTCCCTATTTATAGGTGGGTTCATTTTGCATGGCACTCGCCTGCATGCCTGAGTAAACAAAAGAGTGGAGTATGGTATCTCTTGAATTTCAAATCTGCAACAGTACCTTTAAGGTAATATGCAACAATATAATTAGAACTTGTCTTTTGCAGTATGCAAGAAAACTGGTTATGGATGTGTTTCATTGAAGAATGATACTAGAACAACAGGTGCTGGTGTGAATGGCATTCTCCAAACTTACTGATTGGACTTTATAAATTTGTGCTAAAATATAAGAGGCAATCCCAACAATTTTGTGATATGTGAGTCACAATTTACCTGTGAATGCAATGATCCCTCTGAGAGTCTTTCATTTCCCTTTTTTTTTGGTAACAGCAACTTTAATTCTGCCAAAGTAGGAATGAAACATGATTTACATTTTGTTCACAGAGGTGAGGTTTGTTTTACTTAATTAGTCTCTTTGAAAATGTCTACTGTCATCATTCTAAATGCTCTGGAAAAATTACAAGAAAATCATTGGTAATAAGGTAAAGTTTCTATATTCATCAACTTAAATTTTTCAAAAGAAGGAACAGAGAAGGGGGCCAAGTGAAGACATTCCCTCTAAGGCTCAGTCCTCTGTTCTTGGTGCTACCTCCCTGATGCAGGAAATTGCATATATGTGTGGGGAAAAAAAGTAAATATATATATATATATATATATATATATTTTTTTTTTTCTTACCCATATTTGCCATTTCCTGCATTACCAAGGTAGCTTCAAGAGCATATGACCGAGCCTTCGAGGAAAAAATCCTCGCTTGGTCCTCCTCAGTTCCTTTTTTTGGAAAAGTAAAACAGGAGGGGAGAATTTCCAGTCCCTCGCTCCAAATATATATATATATATATATATATATATATATATATATATATATATATATATATATATATATATATACATATATCATATATACATATATATATATATATATATATATATATATATATATATATAATACCCTCCAACAGCCAGGACTTGAACCAAGGACCTTTGCATGGTAGTCAGGAATGCTAACCACAGATATGATCACCACCTAGTAAAGAAATGAGTATTCAGTTATTTTGAATAGTCATTTCCCTATAAGGGGCATTTATGGGAGAGAGGTAAGCATTCCCGATGAACACACAAAGGTCCTGGGTTAGAGTCCTCGCTGTTGGAGGGTATTATGTGTTCTATAAAAATGTGTCTTCATATACATTATATATATATATATATATATATATATATATATATATATATATATATATATATATATATATATAGATATATATATATATATATATATATATATATATATATATATATATATATATATATATATATATATATCCCTTAATCATCAATTATACAGCATAATGACATATTTATAACATTACCCTCTTCCCATCTGAAGGTCAATAAATTCAAGGTCATGTTGCAATCAAATCACTACCAAAATGTCAAATGACTTACAAGTAAAGAAACCTTGATTGAAAATTTTCACTACAGAAACAATCATGTCTTGTATCATTTGACAGGTTTGTATTTTGGACCACAACTTTGGCATTCAATCAGAGAATCATTTTAAGTAATATCACACTTACCAAGCAACTTTGTGACTTTGCATATTCCTCTTTTCTAACAAGAATTTATAACCTGATGTTTAAAGATGCCCCCCTTTTTCTGGGAGAAAAATGAGCTTACCGTATATGGGTTATCCACATTATAAATACTGTACGCACTTCTTACTAACAGAAACTCTTAGCGAATTTACAAAAAAAAAAAAAAAAAAAAAAAAAAAAAAAAAATCAGGAAGAGCATTGTTTCAGTTAAGAACAAAAGATGATCAAATAATAGTTTCTCATTATATCTAATAGAATCCTAAGTGATGGGGATAATGGAACATGTTCATAATGTTTGAAGGGGCATACTAGAATGAATCTAAAGACAAATAAATAATGTAGTTAAAAAAAGAAAACAAGCAAAAACATTCTTGAAGACTGTGATTCTAGCTGAAACCCACAAGAACAATGATTCACTGAAATCATGCCAACTAATAAAAATCTGTCATAGATGTACAGCTTATCAACTACCAATCATAACTAACATTAATTTTCATGTTTTCTGTATATCATCCCCAAGTAAAACTGTTTCATGTTCTATAAAAGTTGCGATTAAAAAAAAAGCCAATAACATAAATGAAAATCATCCAAGTTTTCTGGGATTCTGAATATCCTACAAAAAAGTTGTTGGCATTACCAACAATCCCAAGGTTTAATCTCAAGCCTGTATTTATGAACAAGCTAGATGAGTGCAGTAATACAACACCTTAGCCTTGTAACTGCTTTAAAATTCTCAAATTTCAAGAATACTTAAACATTTAATAATGTTTCTATTGCTTCACCACAAAAGGGCACTGGAAATTACTGTGAAGCACTTGTAAAGCTCTATGCGTCAAGCTTGCAGCCTTTTAATATAACCATTAATCAAGTTAACAACTGGTTCAATTATTCCCAATATTCCTCTAACTGTAGTTCACATCTGGATATGTTTGAAATATCAATAATAATGTGTCACCTTGAAAGAATTGTTATCGTGTACAGTTGAGGACATTTACACGTTACAGTCACCTGTTGTCCGTGAACTGAGAATCTAAACATGTGAATCCTAACCAGCAGACAGATTCACTTTTTCTGGTAACAATGCAGTTGGGGGTATGGGGTGATGAGAGCTTTAGGGTGAGGAGGGTTAAGGGTTGGGGATGGAGAAGTGGGAGGTAGTAAGCTGTGTGCTGCAATTGTCATATAATGCTTACTAAAGTAAATAATGCAGATTGGTGATGGAATGGGTGATTATGACTTACGAATATGGGTTAGCATTTGTATCAAATCTATAGAATCGGCAACATAAAGAAGACCTCACCTACGGATAAAGATCCCTTAGGATGATGCAAGGATCCTTCGAGTGGTGAAGGACAACAGAATTACAAATGATGTTGTGATTCAATCTTGGGTTATGGGTGACCAAGACAAATGTACCAAGACACTGCATGAGGAAGGTATCCACCACAGGATTCCCACTAAGAGGGAACTGCTAAAAGACCAACAGCAAGGGGTAGGATCTCCTTCACTCATTGGTATGAAAAAAAAAATATGGAGGGTTAGAGATCTGGGACAGGGTCATGTTCCTCTACAAGAAGTCATTTCCTCCACAAATCACCACAGAATAAATATATGGACAAGAAATAATATGAGGCAATGTATTATAAGCTTATTTCATCTTGTACCAAAGTAATCAAAAATAGTTTATGATACATACTGCAAATCACAGTTCTGAACTTATCAAATGTTTCCGTGAAATAGCATAACAACAAATATGTAAAAACTAGGTTATCAAATTATGAAGTCCAATCATGTAATGAACTGTGAAACTGACAAATGAGCATTTTTCATCTGTTGGTACCATCGTAACAATATATTTGAAGAGGCGCAAAGCACCCATTTCACCTGAATGTGTGGAAGTTGATGTACGTGCAGTGTAGATGTATCTAATCTGATGGAAAGTTCAATATGCAGATATATCATAATGTTTTGTTTAAGATTTTCCTTCCTCCCCATGTGAAAGGAAAATTTCCTTTTTCCCCAAGCCCCATTGTATCTGTTCATACAGCCAGGACCGTCCTGTAGTGGTTTGCTGGTGAGGAAAACCTAAATATACTGGACTGGCCAAGTAAGGAGGAAGACATGAACCTGATCAAAACCTTGTGAGCCAATATCGTGAATACAAGGGAGCCAGTCCGGTAAAAGACATGTGTCGAGTTACTCAACCACAAGAAAGCAGAATGCGAACTGTTATGGAACCAAGTCTCAAATCAACTGCAACCATGTCACTTCAATGCCTGATAGGCCACATAAAGGCATCAAAAAATGAAGGTGGCTGGACAGGGTACTGAATCGAGAGATAATGTATCAATCAATAATGTAAATGAAACTTCTTGTCCGAGATACACTACTTTTTATTCATATTACATTATCTCATGAATTATAGTCATTTCCAATACTGGACTCCAATCAGTCTGAGAAATCATCAAATATCTGCATGAGACGTATCACAAGCGTAATCCTCAGTATGAAATATTTCAAATGGTTTAATTATGCCTTTCAAGCAATACTTGTACTGAATGTGAACTGAACTTAAAAACTTCTAATTAGATCTTTCTGCAGATGTCAAAGATTAAACACTGCTCATTCATGTGGAAACAACGACTTTAATCATGTTGTGTGGTGGTGGTGGAGATACTGGGTAAGTATTCTCAAAGAAAGGTGGATTGTGTGTTTGGAATGGAGGGAAAGGGGTGGGGGTATGGGGAACAAGGCTACATTTTGCAAGTATCACAGCAGTTTAGACTTATAATACAGATTTAAATTAATGGCACTAATTCTATAATTTCATACAAGTGCTAACCCATTCCTAAATCAAAATCACCCCTCACATCACTAATCCATGTATAACTGCATAGTTAAAAATAATACATGACAACTGCAGCACGCAACTTACCACCTCCGGCATCTTCACCCCAACCCCTAACCCTTCTCACCATCAGGTCACTAACACCCCATACCCTTATCAACACTGTTACCAGAAAAAACTAATCTCTGCCTGCCAGTTCTGATCCAACTGTTTGGATTCATAGTTCATGGAAAGTGGTGACTGTGGCATGTGGAAATGTCCCCAACTGTACATCAATTTATCAATATGAACTTCAAGAATCATGGCTTTCACATCAGAGAGAAAAAAGGGACTGCAGCCCCAAACATCACTGAATAATCTCAAACTATAAATCATGTCAAATGAATACTCTCAGGACTGGAATTAAAAGTTCCATGGCATCTGAACTAATTTGTTCACATCTGTGAGTTTATCAATATCAATCAATGAAGAGAAAAAAGTAAAGACGGATGCTCAGATGTTGACTGGCAATGCCTGAAGTCATCATAAGCTGAAATAATCTCTCAAAGGTCTTGAAAAGTCTTATTCCCTTAGTTTTATGCAAGTGAATCTTAATTAATCATCATATAAAAACAAACAAAAATCAACACCATACATGCATGGCATTAATACTGTTTGTTATGCAAGTTTACCTGAAACATATAACTGTAAAGCAGAATTTCTTGCCAGAATATAAACATAAGTGCATCCTGAAGAAGCAAAAGCTCTGTTGTTATCAAACACTTGAGTGACATCACCCTCATAACATTCACTTTTTCCACCTATGTAAAATGAACTCAGTGCATATGACTTCTGCTTAGCTTCAAATAATACCTCCTAATGATGTATATTACTGTAATTTCTTAAAATTAAACATTCCCTAAAGGTAACTGGTGAAAAATAGGAGAAAGCTAATTATACCACTGGCTTGGTATATAAGATGTTTTCTTCACTACATACCTGAGAAAACCACACAATTATCCACCTGAAGTGTCCCAAACAGAATATTTCTTTTCATCTTATTACAGTACAAAATGTAGAGGAAGATTGTCAGGCTTTGGATTTGGTTAGGTGTAACAGTACACAGAAGAACTGGCAATAGCAGTGATTTTTGTCTTAAACAATCTGATATTTTCAACAATACCAGCCATTCATTGTAGGGCTCATTTGTATAACTTCAGAACTTGCAAGACTTGCAGAAATAGAACTAAAATGTTTTTGTTTAACATACTTTCCTGCTGCAGCAAGAACCAATTCCACAACTGGGAGTAGACAAATTCATGACTTTGTAAATTCTACAGTTTGACTGTACTTACTGTAGTAAAATACCTGATTATTCTCAAATCGTTTTGCCTTCTCTCAGACATTACAGTTCGAGTCCTATCAAATCTGATAACACTGCATGCATAAAACATTCATTTGAATTCAGCAGTATAATTGGACTTTACCATATCCTACTTTTCTCATTTTTGATTCATATGAATTATGCACTGTTTGTGCATCACTGCTGCTTGGCTTTCACTCCCTCTTCTGTGCCCACTTGAAATCATCTGCACGGGGTTTGCAGCCTGACACCAATTCGATCAAGCACTCAAGGGAGGTCCAAAACTTGAGCTTCTCCAGGGGGTAATTGAGCCAGCCAGTGGTTATGCAGAAGTATGTCTCATGAGGTGCCACATGATGGATACGATGGTGGCGCTTAGGCAGGATGATATGTATGTCCTATGATGTTGATAAAGGAAGATATAAATTTCATTGTTAATTTCTCAGATGAAATACTCTAAAAAAAAAAATGTAAAGGATACTCAAGTAAAATGTAGCTAACACATGGACGTATAGGATTTTTACAATGTGTAATATGAAAACTACCTTTCAACTGGAATGGAGACAAAGATGAATGGTGAACCTTAGGAAAAAATTGAATAGATGCACTCTGTAGAGCTTTTAAAGGGGGGGAAGAAAAAAAGGTACATCAGCTTCTGTACAACAAGCTTAGTAATTTTATCACTTCATCAATCAGTATATAATGCACAGCCACATCTCATTAAATCTTATCCTTATTTTCATGGCAATATTTCTCATGTCCAAACACATTAATGATCCAATCTCTATTGCAAAAATCATACCCTATTTTAATTCCAAATTCCCATTTCTCTTATACTATCTCATTCTATATTCCTGCTGTATCTATTTCGAGCTCCAATCCCACATAAGATGGGATCATATATTAATAGCCTCTCAGCTCACTCACATACCATCAAGGCAAGTCCAGTGTGTTCAAGTGAAATATGGGCTTAAAAAAAAAGAAAAAAAAGAAAACACAACACTTGCCTTTTCACTTTGTTCTTTAGGCTGCTTTATCGAAAGAAATTATGCTCCATTCACCCTTCCAGCCTCAAACAATCACTTCTTTGTCATATCCAACTGAAATAACTTTATTCAATTAATTTATTTTGCTTTGTCGCTGTCTCCCGCGTTAGCGAGGTGCACAAGGAAACAGACGAAAGAATGGCCCAACATACACATGTATATACATACACGTCTACACACGCAAATATACATACCTATACATCTCAACGTATACATATATCTACACACACAGACATATACATATATACACGTGTACATAATTCATAGTCTGCCTTTATTCATTCCCATCGCCACCTTGCCACACATGAAATAACAACCCCCTCCCCCCTCATGTGCGCGAGGTAGCGCTAGGAAAAGACAACAAAGGCCACATTCGTTCACACTCAGTCTCTAGCTGTCATGTAATAATGCACAAAAAACCACAGCTCCCTTTCCACATCCAGGCCCCACACAACTTTCCATGGTTTACCCCAGACGCTTCCCATGCCCTGGTTCAATCCATTGGCAAAACGTCGACCCAAGTATACCACATATTTCCAATTCACTCTACTTGCACGCCTTTCACCCTCCTGCATGTTCAGGCCCCGATCACTCAAAATCTTTTTCACTCCATCTTTCCACCTCCAATTTGGTCTCCCACTTCTCGTTCCCTCTACCTCTGACACATATATCCTCTTGGTCAATCTTTCCTCACTCATTCTCTCCATGTGACCTAACCATTTCAAAACACCCTCTTCTGCTCTCTCAACCACACTCTTTTTATTACCACACATCTCTCTTACCCTATTATCACTTACTCGATCAAACCACCTCACACCACATATTGTCCTCAAACATCTCATTTCCAGCACATCCACCCTCCTGCGAACAACTCTATCCATAACCCACGCCTCGCAACCATACAACATTGTTGGAACCACTATTCCTTCAAACATACCCATTTTTGCTCTCCGAGATAATGTTCTCGACTTCCACACATTCTTCAAGGCTCCCACAATTTTTGCCCCCTCCCCCACCCTATGATTCACTTATGTTTCCATGGTTCCATCCGGTGCCAAATCCACTCCCAGTTATCTAAAACACTTCACTTCCTCCAGTCTTTCTCCATTCAAACTTACCTCCCGATTGACTTGACCCTCAACCCTACTGTACCTAATAACCTTGCTCTTATTCACATTTACTCTTAACTTTCTTCTTTCACACACTTTACCAAACTCAGTCACCAGCTTCTGCAGTTTCTCACATGAATCAGCCACCAGCAAACAACAACTGACTCACTTCCCAAGCTCTCTCATCCACAACAGACTGCATACTTGTCCCTCTTTCCAAAACTCTTGCATTCACCTCCCTAACAACCCCATCCATAAACAAATTAAACAACCATGGAGACATCACACACCCCTGCCGCAAACCTACATTCACTGAGAACCAATCACTTTCCTCTCTTCCTACACGTACACATGCCTTACATCCTCGATAAAAACTTTTCATTGCTTCTAACAACTTGCCTCCCACACCATACATTCTTAATACCTTCCACAGAGCATCTCTATCAACTCTATCATATGCCTTCTACAGATCCATAAATGCTACATACAAATCCATTTGCTTTTCTAAGCATTTCGCAAATACATTCCTCAAAGCAAACACCTGATCTACACATCCTCTACCACTTCTGAAACCAAACTGCTCTTCCCCAATCTGATGCTCTGTACATGCCTTCACGCCTTCACCCTCTCAATCAATACCCTCCCATATAATTTACCAGGAATACTCAACAAACTTATACCTCTGTAATTTGAGCACTCACCTTTGTCCCCTTTGCCTTTGTACAATGGCACTATGCATGCATTCCGCCAATCCTCAAGCACCTCACCATGAGTCATACATACATTAAATAACCTTACCAACCACCTCACCATGAGTCATACATACATTAAATAACCTTACCAACCAGTCAACAATACAATCACCCCCTTTTTTAATAAATTCCACTGCAATACCATCCAAACCCGCTGCCTTGCCGGCTTTCATCTTCTGCAAAGCTTTTACTACCTCTTCTCTGTTTACCAAATCATTTTCCCTAACCCTCTCACTTTGCACACCACCTCGACCAAAACACCCTATGTCTGCCACTCTATCATCAAACACATTCAACAAACCTTCAAAATACTCACTCCACCCTTCTCACATCACCACTACTTGTTATCACCTCCCCATTAGCCCCCTTCACTGAAGTTCCTATTTGTTCCCTAGTCTTACGCACTTTATTTACCTCCTTCCAAAACATCTTTTTATTCTCCCTGAAATCTAATGATACTCTCTCACCCCAACTCTCATTTGCCTTCTTTTTCACCTCCTGCACCTTTCTCTTGACCCCCTGCCTCTTTCTTTTACACATCTCCCTATCATTTGCATTATTTCCCTGCAAAAATCGTCCAAATGCCTCTCTCTTCTCTTCCACTAATACTCTTACTTCTTCATCCCACCACTCACTATCCTTTCTAATCTGCCCACCCCCCACGTTTCTCATGCCACAAGCATCTTTTGCACAAGCCATCACTGCTTCCCTAAATACATCCCATTCCTCCCCCACTCCCCTTACCTCCATTGTTCTCACCTTTTCCATTCTGTACTCAGTCTCTCCTGGCACTTCCTCACACAAATCTCCTTCCCAAGCTCACTTACTCTCACCACTCTCTTCACCCCAACATTCTCTCTTCTTTTCTGAAAACTTCTACAAATCTTCACCTTCGCCTCCACAAGATAATGATCAGACATCCCTCCAGTTGCACCTCTCAGCACATTAACATCCAAAAGTCTCTCTTTTGTGCGCCTATCAATTAACACGTAATCCAATGACACTCTCTGGCCATCTCTCCTACTTATATACGTATACTTATGTATATCTCTCTTTTTAAACCAGGTATTCCCAATCACCAGTCCTTTTTCAGCACATAAATCTACAAGCTCTTCACTATTTCCATCTACAACAATGAACACCCCATGTATACCAATTATTCCCTAAACTGCCACATAACTCACCTTTGCATTCAAATCACCCATCACTATAACCCGGTCTTGTGCATCAAAACCACTAACACACTCATTCAGCTGCTCCCAAAACACTTGCCTCTCATGATCTTTCTTCTCATGCCCAGGTGCATTTGCACCAATAATCACCCATCTCTCTCCATCAACTTTCAATTTTACCCATATCAATCTAGAATTGACTTTCTTACACTCTATCACATACTCCCACAACTCCTGTTTCAGGAGTAGTGCTACTCCTTCCCTTGCTCTTGTCCTCTCACTAACCCCTGACTTTACTCCCAAGACATTCCCAAACCACTCTTCCCCTTTACCCTTGAGCTTCATTTCATTCAGAGCCAAAACATCCAGGTTCCTTTCCTCAAACATACTACCTTTCTCTCCTTTTTTCTCACCTTGGTTACATCCACACGCATTTAGACACCCCATTCTGAGCCTTCGAGGAGGATGAGCACTCCCCGCGTTACTCCTTCTTTTGTTCCCCTTTTATAAAGTTAGAATACAAGAAGGGGAGGGTTTCTGGCCCCCCCCCCCCGCTCCTGTCCCCTTTAGTCGCCTTCTACAACACGTGAGGAATGCATGGGAAGTATTCTTTCTCCCCTATACCCAGGGATAATATTTTTTTTTTTTTTTTTTTTATACTTTGTCGCTGTCTCCCGCGTTTGCGAGGTAGCGCAAGGAAACAGACGAAAGAAATGGCCCAACCCCCCCCATACACATGTATATACATACGTCCACACACGCAAATATACATACCTACACAGCTTTCCATGGTTTACCCCAGACGCTTCACATGCCTTGATTCAATCCACTGACAGCACGTCAACCCCGGTATACCACATCGCTCCAATTCACTCTATTCCTTGCCCTCCTTTCACCCTCCTGCATGTTCAGGCCCCGATCACACAAAATCTTTTTCACTCCATCTTTCCACCTCCAATTTGGTCTCCCTCATCTCCTCGTTCCCTCCACCTCCGACACATATATCCTCTTGGTCAATCTTTCCTCACTCATTCTCTCCATGTGCCCAAACCACTTCAAAACACCCTCTTCTGCTCTCTCAACCACGCTCTTTTTATTTCCACACATCTCTCTTACCCTTACGTTACTCACTCGATCAAACCACCTCACACCACACATTGTCCTCAAACATCTCATTTCCAGTACATCCATCCTCCTGCGCACAACTCTATCCATAGCCCACGCCTCGCAACCATACAACATTGTTGGAACCACTATTCCTTCAAACATACCCATTTTTGCTTTCTGAGATAATGTTCTCGACTTCCACACATTCTTCAGGGCCCCCAGAATTTTCGCCCCCTCCCCCACCCTATGATCCACTTCCGCTTCCATGGTTCCATCCGCTGACAGATCCACTCCCAGATATCTAAAACACTTCACTTCCTCCAGTTTTTCTCCATTCAAACTCACCTCCCAATTGACTTGACCCTCAACCCTACTGTACCTAATAACCTTGCTCTTATTCACATTTACTCTTAACTTTCTTCTTCCACACACTTTACCAAACTCAGTCACCAGCTTCTGCAGTTTCTCACATGAATCAGCCACCAGCGCTGTATCATCAGCGAACAACAACTGACTCACTTCCCAAGCTCTCTCATCCACAACAGACTTCATACTTGCCCCTTTTTCCAAAACTCTTGCATTTACCTCCCTAACAACCCCATCCATAAACAAATTAAACAACCATGGAGACATCACACACCCCTGCCGCAAACCTACATTCACTGAGAACCAATCACTTTCCTCTCTTCCTACACGTACACATGCCTTACATCCTCGATAAAAACTTTTCACTGCTTGTAACAACTTTCCTCCCACACCATATATTCTTAATACCTTCCACAGAGCATCTCTATCAACTCTATCATATGCCTTCTCCAGATCCATAAACGCTACATACAAATCCATTTGCTTTTCTAAGTATTTCTCACATACATTCTTCAAAGCAAACACCTGATCCACACATCCTCTACCACTTCTGAAACCACACTGCTCTTCCCCAATCTGATGCTCTGTACATGCCTTCACCCTCTCAATCAATACCCTCCCATATAATTTGCCAGGAATACTCAACAAACTTATACCTCTGTAATTTGAGCATTCACTCTTATCCCCTTTGCCTTTGTACAATGGCACTATGCACGCATTCCGCCAATCCTCAGGCACCTCACCATGAGTCATACATACATTAAATAACCTTACCAACCAGTCAACAATACAGTCACCCCCTTTTTTAATAAATTCCACTGCAATACCATCCAAACCTGCTGCCTTGCCGGCTTTCATCTTCCGCAAAGCTTTCACTACCTCTTCTCTGTTTACCAAACCACTTTCCCTAACCCTCTCACTTTGCACACCACCTCGACCAAAACACCCTATATCTGCCACTCTATCATCAAACACATTCAACAAACCTTCAAAATACTCACTCCATCTCCTTCTCACATCACCACTACTTGTTATCACCTCCCCATTTGCGCCCTTCACTGAAGTTCCCATTTGCTCCCTTGTCTTACGCACTTTATTTACCTCCTTCCAGAACATCTTTTTATTCTCCCTAAAATTTAATGATACTCTCTCACCCCAACTCTCATTTGCCCTTTTTTTCACCTCTTGCACCTTTCTCTTGACCTCCTGTCTCTTTCTTTTATACATCTCCCACTCAATTGCATTTTTTCCCTGCAAAAATCGTCCAAATGCCTCTCTCTTCTCTTTCACTAATACTCTTACTTCTTCATCCCACCACTCACTACCCTTTCTAATCAACCCACCTCCCACTCTTCTCATGCCACAAGCATCTTTTGCGCAATCCATCACTGATTCCCTAAATACATCCCATTCCTCCCCCACTCCCCTTGCTTCCATTGTTCTCACCTTTTTCCATTCTGTACTCAGTCTCTCCTGGTACTTCCTCACACAAGTCTCCTTCCCATGCTCACTTACTCTCACCACCCTCTTCACCCCAACATTCACTCTTCTTTTCTGGAAACCCATACAAATCTTCACCTTAGCCTCCACAAGATAATGATCAGACATCCCTCCAGTTGCACCTCTCAGCACATTAACATCCAAAAGTCTCTGATGATACAGCGCTGGTGGCTGATTCATGTGAGAAACTGCAGAAGCTGGTGACTGAGTTTGGTAAAGTGTGTGAAAGAAGAAAGTTAAGAGTAAATATGAATAAGAGCAAGGTTATTAGGTAAAGTAGGGTTAAGGGTCAAGTCAATTGGGAGGTGAGTTTGAATGGAGAAAAACTGGAGGAAGTGAAGTGTTTTAGATATCTGGGAGTGGATCTGGCAGCGGATGGAAACATGGAAGCGGAAGTGGATCATAGGGTGGGGGAGGGGGCGAAAATTCTGGGAGCCTTGAAGAATGTGTGGAAGTCGAGAACATTATCTCGGAAAGCAAAAATGGGTATGTTTGAAGGAATAGTGGTTCCAACAATGTTGTATGGTTGCGAGGCGTGGACTATGGATAGAGTTGTGCGCAGGAGGATGGATGTGCTGGAAATGAGATGTCTGAGGACAATGTGTGGTGTGAGGTGGTTTGATCGAGTAAGTAACGTAAGGGTAAGAGAGATGTGTGGAAATAAAAAGAGCGTGGTTGAGAGAGCAGAAGAGGGTGTTTTGAAATGGTTTGGTCACATGGAGAGAATGAGTGAGGAAAGATTGACCAAGAGGATATATGTGTCGGAGGTGGAGGGAACGAGGAGAAGAGGGAGACCAAATTGGAGGTGGAAAGATGGAGTGAAAAAGATTTTGTGTGATCGGGGCCTGAACATGCAGGAGGGTGAAAGGAGGGCAAGGAATAGAGTGAATTGGAGCGATGTTGTATACCGGGGTTGACGTGCTGTCAGTGGATTGAATCAAGGCATGTGAAGCGTCTGGGGTAAACCATGGAAAGCTGTGTAGGTATGTATATTTGCGTGTGTGGACGTATGTATTTACATGTGTATGGGGGTGGGTTGGGCCATTTCTTTCGTCTGTTTCCTTGCGCTACCTCGCAAACGCGGGAGACAGCGACAAAGTATAATAAAAAATAATAATAATATATATATATATATATAGAGAGAGAGAGAGTTGATAGAGATGCTCTGTGGAAGGTATTAAGAACATATGGTGTGGGAGGCAAGTTGTTAGAAGCAGTGAAAAGTTTTTATCGAGGATGTAAATCATGTGTACTTGTAGGAAGAGAGGAAAGTGATTGGTTCTCAGTGAATGTAGGTTTGCAGCAGGGGTGTGTGATGTCTCCATGGTTGTTTAATTTGTTTATGGATGGGGTTGTTAGGGAGGTGAATGCAAGAGTTTTGGAAAGAGGGGCAAGTATGAAGTCTGTTGTGGATGAGAGAGCTTGGGAAGTGAGTCAGTTGTTTTTCGCTGATGATACAACGCTGGTGGCTGATTCATGTGAGAAACTGCAGAAGCTGGTGACTGAGTTTGGTAAAGTGTGTGAAAGAAGAGAGTCAAGAGTAAATGTGAATAAGAGCAAGGTTATTAGGTACAGTAGGGTTGAGGGGTCAAGTCAATTGGGAGGTAAGTTTGAATGGAGAAAAACTGGAGGAAGTAAAGTGTTTTAGATATCTGGGAGTGGATCTGGCAGCAGATGGAACCATGGAAGCGGAAGTGAATCATAGGGTGGGGGAGGGTGCGAATATCCTGGGAGCCTTGAAGAATGTGTGGAAGTCGAGAACATTATCTCCAAAAGCAAAAATGGGTATGTTTGAAGGAATAGTGGTTCCAACAATGTTGTATGGTTGCGAGGCGTGGGCTATGGATAGAGTTGTGTGCAGGAGGGTGGATGTGCTGGAAATGAGATGTTTGAGGACAATGTGTGGTGTGAGGTGGTTTGATCGAGTAAGTAATGTAAGGGTAAGAGAGATGTGTGGAAATAAAAAGAGCGTGGTTGAGAGAGCAGAAGAGGGTGTTTTGAAATGGTTTGGGCACATGGAGAGAATGAGTGAGGAAAGATTGACCAAGAGGATATATGTGTCGGAGGTGGAGGGAACGAGGAGAAGTGGGAGACCAAACTGGAGATGGAAAGATGGAGTGAAAAAGATTTTGAGTGATCGGGGCCTGAACATGCAGGAGGGTGAAAGGCAGGCAAGGAATAGAGTGAATTGGATCGATGTGGTATACCGGGGTTGACGTGCTGTCAGTGGATTGAATCAGGGCATGTGAAGCGTCTGGGGTAAACCATGGAAAGTTCTGTGGGGCCTGGATGTGGAAAGGGAGCTGTGGTTTTGGGCATTATTGCATGACAGCTAGAGACTGAGTGTGAACGAATGGGGCCTTTGTTGTCTTTTCCCAGCGCTACCTCGCACACATGAGGGAGGAGGGGGATGGTATTCCATGTGTGGCGAGGTGGCGATGGTAATGAATAAAGGCAGACAGTGTGAATTGTGTGCATGGGTATATATGTATGTGTCTGTGTGTGTATATATATGTGTACATTGAGATGTATAGGTATGTATATTTGCGTGTGTGGACGTGTATGTATATACATGTGTATGGGGGTGGGTTGGGCCATTTCTTTCGTCTGTTTCCTTGCGCTACCTCGCAAACGCGGGAGACAGCGACAAAGCAAAATAAATAAATATATTCCCATGCTTGCTATTTCCTACATGAGCAAGGAAGTGTCAAGAACAGACACAGCCTTAAAGGGAAAATTTCTCACTTGGCTCCTTGCTTTGTTCCTTCTTTTGGAGAGTGATACAGGAAGGAAGGATTTCCAGTCAACAGCTCCCACCCCTTTTAGTCACCTTCTATGACACGCAGGGAATACATGTGCAATATTCTTTTCCCCTAACCTATAGCTGTAAGGTGGTTTGATCTAGTAAGTAATGAGAAGGTAAGAGAGATGTGTGGTTATAAAAAGAATGAGGTTGAGAGAGCAGAAGAGGGTGTGCTAAAATGGTCTGGACAATATGCATGAGGAAGGGTTGACAAAGAGGATATAATTGTCAGAAGTGGAAGGAACAAGGAAAAACCTGGAGACCAAATTGGAGATGGAAGGATGGACCAAAAAAATTCTGAGCAATCAGGGCCCGAGCATTCAGGAGTGTGACAGGTGTGCACGGCATAGAGTGAATTGGAACAATGTGGTGTACTGGGGTAAACATACTGTCAACATACTGTGAAACATACGGGGTAAACCAAGGAAACTTCTGTTAGGACTAGTTATGGACAAGGGGATGTGGTTTTGGTGCATTACACATGACAAGTAGAGAGTGCATGTGAGAGTATATGGCCTTTCTTCATCTGTTCCTGGCATGATCGCTAATGTGGTAAATGGCAATCATGCACGAAAGAAAGAAACTGCAGTATATTATCATGTTAACAAACTCCACCTACACGAGGTTAACGTCACCTTCTGCAAGGCTGTATCATTGGGAGTACAGTTTCAGTTACATCAAAGAACCTCTCACTCCAAAGGAGTCTATATTTCCCTGCTACTGGAAGTAGCATAGCATTGGCAGCAGGTGCCTTTAGAAAGGTCCTAGGTAACAACTTGACTCTCATACAAATTTGTCCATTAGAAATCAAAAAATAAAAAATATATACATATACATTCATTCAATTACAACTACCCCAGTACAAATCTTTTTTTTCCGCATCACCTTCCACAGATATCCCTATCAACCTTACCATACTTTCTCCAGATACGTACATGCCACCTCAAAGTCCTTCTGTTTCTTTAAGTACTTCTATCATACAATCAAAGTAAACACCTGATCTACACATCCTCCACAACTCCTGAAGCCACATTGTTCCTTCCCAATCTGAGACTGTGCAGGCCACCACCCTCTTAATCACCACTCTCCCATACAACTTACAAGCTACACTCAAAACACTTATACCTCTAAAATTTGAATATTCACATTTGTTTCCATTCTCTGTAAGTAATGGTGCTATACAAGCATTTCACCAATCCTCACCCATGAGTCATAAACACACTGAAATTCCTAACATGTATATAATTAACAACATAATCTTCACCTTCTGAAATTCAACTGCAATCTCATCCACTTCAGCTGCTTTGCCACAGTTCATCTTATGCAGGGCTTTTACCATCTCTTCTCTTTTCACCATCTTCTTTCCACGAATCTCTCACTTTGGATACCTACACATCCAAAACATCCCACATCTGCCATCCTATCACTGAAAACTTTTAACAGCCCTTCAAAGCACTTTCTCCATCTCCTTTTCACCTCATTTCTGTCTGTTACCACTTCCTCATTTGCCTACATTCACTGATGTTCCTATTTGTTTTTTCCCTAACATTATCAACCTCCTTTCAAAGCATTTACTCCCTGAAGATTGCTAATACTTATCCAAACCAACCCTTTTACAGCACCTGCACCTTCCTCTTGACCTTATGTCACTTTCTCTTGTACATTTCCCAGTCATCTGCACTCCTCCCCAGAAAAAAGACCAAAACACCTCTCTCTTCTCTTTCACAAGCAGCTCAACATCCTCATGTCACTAATCACTACCATTTCTCACCTATCCAACTCCCATTTACTGCATGCTACACACTTACACACAAAGGCACTGCTTCCCTAAATACCTATCTGCTTTACCCACTCCCCTAACTTCATTTATGCTCACCTTTTGTCATTCTACACTCAGTAGAAAGGCACTCCTAATAACCAATTAACAACATAATCACAACCTTTCATATGAAATTCAACTGCAGTCTAATCCATTTCAGCTGCTTCACCACATTTCATCTCATGCAAGGCTTTTACCACCTCTTCTCTTTTCACCAATCCTCTTTCCATGATTCTCTCAATTCGCATACCACCAAGTCCAAAACATCTCTCATCCACTATCCTGTCACTGAACACATTTAACAAGCTTTCAAGGTACTCATTCCAGCTCCTCTTCACCTCATTTCTCTCTGTTACCACTTCCTCATTTGCCTTCTTCACTGATGTACCTATTTGTTCACCTTTTTCTGCCCTTATCAACCTCCTCCTAAAACATTTTCTTTTTCTCCCTGAAGTTTATCAATACTTCTATTCATATCCTTGAAGCTTGTTCCCTACTGGAACTCCCTCAAGGGGGTGGCCCCGGCAACAGCCTCCATAACTAGTGAACTCAGTGCCACTTCTTAGCCTTTAGTGTCTCACCCTTAACAGGCCACTGGCAGAGGGCAACTCTATCACAGTGTCTGCACAGGCTCCTACTAAATGTTCCTACAGTCTACTTTTACCTTATGCTCCTGCCTAATGTTCCTACCAATTACTTCTGAATGTTTCTGCCTTTGCTCCAGCTTGAGTATTCTTACCTACTACTTCCATCTAATGCTCTTAACACTTTGCCAAAAGGCAGGGCTAGTGCATGGTGCTCACCGCAAGAAAATCTTGAGTTACAAAGAATGAACGATGTTGGTTAAGAGTTGTCAAGTGTGGTGTATGACAAGGAGAGATTGTATGTTTGTGGACTGAATGTCAGTGGTCCACATACGGCAGAGGCAGAAAGCAAAGAGTTACCTGGGTCAGAGAAGTGCAACTTGACAACCACTGATGTGCTGGCACACTACACAGCCATCACTAATCCTCCCAATAATCAGGCAGGTAGTGCTGGTAATATATCTTCCTGATCACTGGCTACCTACCAACTACTACCTACACTGGAATCACTGGAAAGAATAACAAACAAGTATTTCATCCCAACCAGCTGCAAAAGGCTAATGAAGTAATCAAGAAATGGGCTCATAATTCTAGCTATAACATGCTGCCATCTAAGACTAGGGATGTTTTATACAACAAATCTAAAGAAAGAGGTCTTACCCAATTCATGCTAAACAAGTATCACAATGAATGTGATGAGCTATTTACAGAGTTTGAACTTGATGCAGCCCTTAACAGGGGCAAAGGCAGTGCCTCTGGGGAGGATGGTATCACTTATTATTAGACTTCTAGGAAGTGTGCCTGGTAACCCATTGTTAAAGCTGTCATTTAACTTCCTCATGGACTAATAGCCTGATTTTACCAATATTTAAACACAATCAACCTGATCCATCCCATCTATCATTTGCACTCTTTTTCAGCACCTGTACCTTCCTCTTCATCTTATACCACTTTCTCTTGTGCATCTCCCAGTCACCTACATTCCTTCTCGGCAAATAACACCCATACATTTCTCTTTTCTCTTTCACTAGTAGCTTAACTTCCTCATCCCAAAATTTATTACCCTTTCTCACCTATCTTACTTCCACCTACTGCATGCCACACACTTCTCTTGTACACATAAACAGTGCTTCCTTAAATACCTCCACTCCCATAGCTTCATTTATGCTCGACTTATGCCATTCTACTAGAATCAGTAGCTCCTGATATCTCTACTCATAAGCCTCTTTTCCAAGTTCACTGACTATCACCACCCTCTTTCCTCCCAAATCATTTCCTCTTTTTCTAAGGCCTCTACAAACCTCCATCCTTGCGTCTTAGTAATGGTCTGAAATCCTGCCAGCCACCCCTCTCTGCACATTCACATCCAAGTCTCTTCTTTGCATGCCTGTCAGTTAGTACATAATCCAATAATACTCCCTTACCATCTTTCCTACTTACTCTTTTATACTTATGACAGTCTCTTTTTAAACCATGTACTCCAAATCACCAGTCCTTTTTCAGCACATAACTGCAAGTTGTTCACCACTGTCATTCAGCACCATGTACCCCATGTCTGTCAACTATAACCTCCATTGCCACATTACCCGCTCTCGCACTCAAGTCATCTACCACTTACACTCGGTCCCATGCATTAAGACTACTGACACACTCACTCAGCTCCTACCACAATACTTGCCTCTCTTCCTTAGCCCTCTCATTTCTGGGCACAAGCAATCACCCACTTCATGTAATCTTTCATTTTTACCCATATGTATGGGGTTCACTTTCTTACACTCTTTCACACCTTCCCACATCTCCTTTAGCAGCAGTACTGCCCCTTCTTAAGCTCTCACCCTTCAACTAACCTCTTAATTTACCTCTAAGACATTCCTAAACCATTTCATTCCTGTGTTTCACTAAGATTTAGAATATCCAAGTTCCTCTTCTCAAACATACTACCTATCTCACCCATCTCATCTTAGCAATAAGTGCAACAGTACAACACACATACATGCATAATACTGTAATGCATTTTTTTTCATACATATTCACCATTTCCCACATCAGCGAGGTAGCATCTAGAACAGATGGCTGAGACTTAGAGGTAAAAATCCTCACTAGGCCCTCATCTCTGTTCCTTCTTTTGGAAAAGGAAAACAGGAGGGGAGGATTTCTAGTCCCCCACTCCAACCCCTTTAAGTCGCCCTCTACGACACGCAGGGAATTTGTGGGCAGTATTCTTTCTCCCCTATCCCTAAGGAAAATGTAATGCATATGTACATCAAAATTTGAGTATGTTCTTCATATGTCCATGCTCTTTCACCAATCGCACAGAAAAAGCTTAAACATAATATCTCATTCAATATGAAAATAAAGAAGAACAATACTCAAATTTCAAGCAACTTCCTCGCTTTCAATGAAGACAACATTTGTATAGAGACCCAAGGTGAAACTGCAATGCACAGGATTCCACCTCAGAGGACAAGACTTCAACAAAAGAAACATTAACATTGATAACAGAAGTAACCTATACCATTAAAAATTAGCAGAAAGTTATATTACACTGACCTGCAATATGGTGACCCAACGTGGAAGGCCAAAGTATGTATGAGACCATTTATGGATCTGTAAGAGAAGTTAACTAATTAGATTTCCTGAATATAAAATATAAATTAATGATAATTTACACTAATCCATATCTTCTCCTTAGATTTCAGGTTTCAAACTGAATCTTATTTATCTGAATGAATATTTCTAAACATCTAACAAACTGTCTCCTTTATTCAAGTTCCATGGAAATAATGAATGATGGAGTGGTACAGATAGAAATGAATGAATATTATCATGGACATGGAAAAAAAAGAATTTGCAATTGTGCTCTGACATAGAGGACGGGAGGCTACAATGTTATATAGCATGGATGGAATGGATCAAGAATAGTTTGGATTAAAGTATTGGAACTGTGAAGTATGCATGGGTGTGTGTAAATGCACCCCTGAATATGAAGACTTGTGTGAGGCATGGATGAAATGAAGCATTTCCAGACTCCCATGTTGCAGCAGTTAGCGTTCCTGACCGTGACACATTTACAAGCCATCCAGGTCCGAATCCTGGTTGCAGTAGTCGGTCCACAATCAACCTAGCTGTTAATCTACACGTATGGGTTGGTGGATAAATGAGTACCTGGCTCAAGCTAGGGAGGAATGCGATGAATCTAGGGAAGTAGTGATGGCTTGTGCAAAAGATGCATTTGGCATGAGAAAGGTGGGAGGTGGGCAGATTAGAAAGGGTAGTGAGTTGTGGGATGAAGAGGTACGGTTGTTAGTGAAAGAGAAGAGAGAGGCATTTGGATGATTATAGCAAGGAAGTAGTGCAAATGACTGGGAGATGTATAAAAGAAAGCAGCAGGAGGTCAAGAGAAAGGTGCAAGAAGTGAAAAAGGGGGCAAATGAGAGTTGGGGTGAGAGGGTATCATTAAATTCCAGGTTTATAAAAATATGTTTTGGAAGGAGGTAAATAACGTGCGTAAGGCAAGAGAACAAATGGGAACATCAGTGAAGGGGGCTAATGGGGAGGTAATAACAAGCAGTAATGAAGTGAGAAGGAGATGGAGTGTGTGTTTTGAAGGTTTATTGAATGTGTTTGATGAGAGAGTGGCAGATGTAAGGTGTATTGGTTTGGGTGGTGTGTGAAGTGAGAAGGGTCAGGCAGAATGGTTTGGTAGACAAAGAAGAGGTAGTGAAAGTTTTGCAGAAGATAAAAGCTGGCAAGGCGGCAGGTTTGGATGGAACTGCAGTGAAATATATCAAAAAAGAGGGTGACTGTGTTGTAGATTGGTTGGTAAGGATATTCTCATGTATGGATCATGGTGAAGTGCCTGAGGATTGGCATAATGCATGCATAGTGCCAATGTACAATGGCAAAGGAGATAAAGGCGAGTGTTCAAATTACAGAGGCATAAGTTTGTAGGGTTATCCCTGGGGATAGGGGATTAAGAATACTTCCCACGTATTCCCTGCGTGTCGTAGAAGGTGACTAAAAGGGGAGGGAGCGGGGGGCTGGAAATCCTCCCCTCTCGTTTTTTTTTAATTTTCCAAAAGAAGGAACAGAGGGGGCCAGGTGAGGATATTCCAAAAAAGGCCCAGTCCTCTGTTCTTAACGCTACCTCGCTAACGTGGGAAATGGCGAATAGTTTAAAAGAAAAGAAAGAAAAGTTTGTAGAGTATCTCTGGAAAATTATATGGGAGGGTATTGATTGAGAGGGTAAAGGTATGTACAGAGCATCAGATTGGGGAGGAGCAGAGTGGTTTCAGAAGTGGTAGAGGATATGTGCTTCAGGTGTTTGCTTTGAAGAATGTACGTGAGAAATACTTAGAAAAACAAATGGATTTGCATGTAGCACTTACGGATCTGGAGAAGGCATATGACAGGGTTGATGGAGATGCTTTGTGGGAGGTTTTAAGAGTATATGGTGTGAGAAGTAAGTTGCTATAAGCAGTGAAAAGTTTTTACCAAGGTCGTAAGGCATGTGTACGAGTAGGAAGAGAGGAAAGTGGTTGGATCCCAGTGAATGTCAGTTTGTGGCAGGGATGTGTGATGTCTCCATGGCTGTTTAATTTGTTTATGGATAGGGCGGTTAGGGAGGTGAATGCGAGAGTTTTGGAAAGAGGGGCAAGTATGCAGTCTGTTGTGGATAGAGGACTTGGGAAGTGAGTCAGTTGTTGTTCACTGATGATACAGTGCTGGTGGCTGATTCAGCTGAGAAACTGCAGGGTTTGGTGACAGTTTGGTGAGGTGTGTGAGGTTGAGGGACAAGTTAGTTGGGAGGTGGGTATGAATGGAGAAAAGCTAGAGGGGGTGAAGTGTTTTAGATATCTGGGTGAGACCTTAGTAGCAGATGGAACCATGGAAGTGGAAGCAAGTCAGGGTGGGGGAGGGGGTGAAGTTTCTGGGAGCGTTGAAGAATGTGTGGAAGGTGAGAACGTTGTCTTGGAGAGCGAGAACGGGTATGTTTCAAGTATTCTTTCTTCTCTGTCCCCAGGAAGAGGAGGATTTCCAGCCTCCCACCCCCTCCCCTTTTAGTCACCTTTTACGACAAGCAGGGAATAAGTGGGAAGTATTCTTTCTCCCCTATCCCCAGGGTGGTGGGATGGCGACGGGAATGCATGAAGGCAGCAAGTATGAATATGTACATGTGCATATATGTATATGTCTGTGTATGTATATTTTGAAATGTACAGGTATGTATATGTGCGTGTGTGGGCATTTATATATATATACATGTGTATGTGGGTGGGGTGGGCCATTCTTTCGTCTGTTTCCTTGCAGTACCTTGCTTATGCGGAAGACAGTGACTAAGTATAATAAATCATTTTCTTTTTTATTATTATTACTATACTTTGTCGCTGTCTCCTGTGTTAGCAAGGTAGCACAAGAAAACAGACAAAAGAATGGCCCATCCCACCCACACACACATGTATATACATACACATCCGCACACACACATATACATACCAATACATCTCAACGTACACATATATATACACACACAGACATATACATATATACACATGTACATAATTCATATTGTCTGCCCTTATTCATTTCCGTTGCCATCCCGCCACACATGAAATGACAACCTCCTCCCCCCGCATGTGCGCGAGGTAGGAAAAGACTATAAAGGCCACATTCGTTCATACTCAGTCTCTAGCTGTCATGTATAATGCACCGAAACTACAGCTACCTTCCCACATCCAGGCCCCACAAAACTTTCCATGGTCTACCCCAGACGCTTCACATGCCCTGGTTCAATCCATTGACAGCACGTCGACCCTGGTATACCAAATCGTTCCAATTCACTCTATTCCTTGCACCCCCTTTTATAATAAATTCCACTGCAATACCATCCAAACCCATTGCCTTGCTGGCTTTCGTCTTCTGCAAAGCTTTCACTATCTGTTTACTAAATCATTCTCCCTGACCCTCTCACTTCGCACACCACCTCGACCAAAACACCCTATATCTCCCACTCTATCATCAAACACATTCAACAAACCTTCAAAATACTCACTTCACCACTACCTCTTATTACCTCCACATTAGCCCCCTTCACTGATGTTCCCATTTGTTCTCTTGTCTTATGCACTTATTTACCTCCTTCCAAAATATCTTTTCATTCTCCCTATAATTTAACAATACTCTCTCATCCCAACACTCATTTGCCCTCTTTTTCACCTCTTGCACCTTTCTCTTGACCTCCTGCTTCTTTCTTTTATACATCTCCCAGTCATCTGCACTATTTCCCAGCAAAAATTGTCCTAATCCCTCTCTCTTCTCTTTCACTAACAATCTTATTCTTCATTCCACCACTCACTACCCTTTCTAATCAGTCCACCTCCCACCTTTCTCTTGCCACAGGCATCTTCTGCACAAGGTGCCACTGCTTCTCTAAATACATCCCATTCCTCTCCCACTCCCCTTACACCCTTTGCTCTCACCTTTTGCCATTCTGCACTCAATTCTCCTGGTACTTCCTCACACAAGTCTTTCAAAGCTCACTTACTCTCACCACTTTCTTCATCCCAACATTCTCTCTTCTTTTCTGAAAACCTCTACAAATCTTCACCTTCGCCTCCACACCTCTCAGCACATTTACATCCAAAAGTCTCTCTTTCACATGCCTATCAATTAACATGTAATCCAATAATGCTCTCTGGCCATCTTTCCTACTAACATACGTAAACGTATGTATATCTTTCTTTTTAAGCCAGGTATTCCCAATCACCAAGGTGGTTTGATCGAGTGAGTACCGTAAGGGTAAGAGAGATGTGTGGAAATAAAAAGAGCGTGGTTGAGAGAGCAGAAGAGGGTGTTTTGAAGTGGTTTGGGCACATGGAGAGGATGAGTGAGGAAAGATTGACCAAGAGGATATATGTGTCGGAGGTGGAGGGAGCAAGGAGAAGAGGGAGACCAAATTGGAGGTGGAAAGATGGAGTGAAAAAGATTTTGTGTGATCGGGGCCTGAACATGCAGGAGGGTGAAAGGAGGGCAAGGAATAGAGTGAATTGGATCGATGTGGTATACCGGGGTTGACGTGCTGTCAGTGGATTGAATCAAGGCATGTGAAGCGTCTGGGGTAAACCATGGAAAGCTGTGTAGGTATGTATATTTGCGTGTGTGGACGTATGTATATACATGTGTATGGGGGGGGGTTGGGCCATTTCTTTCGTCTGTTTCCTTGCGCTACCTCGCAAACGCGGGAGACAGCGACAAAGTATAAAAAAAAAAAAAAAAAATCTATAAGCTCTTCACCATTTCCATTTACAATACTGAACACCCTATTTACACCAATTATACCCTCAACTGCCACATTACTCACCTTTGCATTCAAATCACCCATCACTATAACCTGGTCTTGTGCATCAAAGCTGCTAACACACTCACTCAGGTGCTCCCAAATCACTTGCCTCTCATGATCTTTCTTCTCATGCCCAGGTGTATAGGCACCAATAATCACTCCTCTCTCCATCCACTTTCAGTTTTGCCCATAGCAATCTAGAGTTTACTTTCTTACACTCTTTCACATACTCCCACAACTCCTGCTTCAGGAGTAGTGCTACTCCTTCCTTTGCTCTTGTCCTCTCACCAACCCCTGACTTTACTCACAAGACATTCCCAAACCACTCTTCCCCTTTACACTTGAGCTTCGTTTCACTCAGAGCCAAAACATCCAGGTTCCTTTCCTCAAACATATTACCCATCTCTCCTTTTTTCTCATCTTGGTTACATCCACACACATTTAGACACCCCAATCTGAGCCTTTGAGGAGGATGAGCACTCCCCGCATGACTCCTTCTGTTTCCCAAGGAGGGGAGGTTTTCTAGCCCCCACTCCCGTCCCCTTTAGTGGCCTTCTATGACATGTGGGGAATGCGTGGGAAGTATTCCTTCTCACCTATTCCCTATATAAATAAATATATATACACAGACATATGCATATATATACATGTGCGTATTCATATTTGTTTGCCTTCATCTATTTTTGACACTACCTGTCCCACAGGAAGTGCAACGAAAACAGACAAAAATGGCCATATTCGTTAATGGGATGGCCTTGTGAGATGTGCAGTGCCAAAGATAAAGGTAACAGTCCTATCAGCCAGCATTTGTTTGGTATAAGAGAGAAAGGAATGAGTACAGCATGAAAAGAAAGAAGGAGCAAGGAAACTTCAACAAAGAATACTGTGGAAAAGGCAGAAGATCCAAAACTTTTCCATAAATTAATTTGCAGTACATTATCTGTTAAAGAGCAGTTAATCAAGATACAGGATTCTGAAAGAAGAATCATAGAGGTTGATGTAGGAGCATGTGAGGAGATGAAAAGCAAATTCACAAGTGAATTCACAGTGAAAGACACTAAGGCCCCAAAACCAGTAAGCTGGAATGGTGAGGATTATTCAAAAATCATTGATCAATCTTCCTACCTATTTCTCTGATGACTGTTCCCTTCAGGAAATCCCTCAAGACGGTGGCCATGGAAGAAGTCGCCATAACTGGTGAACTTCAAGTGCCACTTCTTTGCCTTTAATACCTCACCCTTAACAGTCCACTAGTAGAGGGCAACTCTAGTGCAGTGTTTTCAGAGACTCCAACCTAAAGTTCCTACAGACTACATCTAACAGTGAGACATCTAGAGGTCTTACCCATACAAGGCTCATGCTTCTGAAGAAATTTTATTTGTGCAGATACACCAGAAAAACCTCTTGAAATACTGCTCAAGATGTCAATGAAAAAATGCAAAACGTCAAGAGAGTGGAAAAGGGCAAATGTCAAATCCACCTTTAAGAAATGAAACCAAGAACAGGCACAGAGTTACAGACCGTTTTCACGAATGACTGTAGTCTGTAAGGTTATAGGAAAGACTTTCTACAAAGGCAAAATTGCCAAAATGAGAGACAGCAAGGTTTTAGGGAAAAGAGGTTCTATACAACCTCATAGATTTGCATGAGTGAGCTCTGTTTTCGAAAAAGGGAAGGCTGGGTGGATTGTTTGTATGTGGACTGTCAGGAAGCAGTTGACAGCAAATTCATAGAAGGCTGATTAAGAAGCTGGATCACCAGGTAGGAATCAGACGAAGACATCTCCAATGGAAAAGAACAAAGGAATCATGCCAAAGAAGCCATGTCAAAATGTGTCAAGTTAAGCAGTCATGTATCACATGGTTCTGTTCTGGGACTAATACTCTTCTTGATCTAAGTGACTTGCCAAAAGTTATGGACTCTTCCCTCCACAAAAATGTTTGCAATGGACTCTTCCCTCCACAAAAATGTTTGCAAGTCATACAAATGTCATGAGGGAAGTGATAAGTGTGGATAATTGTATCAACTTAAAAGAGGACCTTGACATACGAAAAAGTTGGTCTGATACAAGGTTAATGAAGTTCAACCCAAGTAAATGAAAAGTAACAAGAAACAGTCATAGTAAATGGCCTCAATATAATCATCTAATGTAAATTAAGCTGCTGGAATCTGTGTAAGAGAAAGACTCAGGAGTTAACATTGTCCCTAACCTGTTGCCAGGGTCCTACATTAGGAGTAAAGTCAAGGATACCAAATGTCTGCTAGCAAATATCAGAATTGCTTACAAGTTCATGTTTGAAGAAATATTCAGTAAGATGTTTAAATACACAAGCCAAAACTAAAATACATTTTCCAAGTTTGGTCACCACACCTAAAAGTGCACATTAAAACCAAATGCTCAACCACATTCAAAGACCTTGAAGCTAAACACAGAATTTGTCCATAAATTTGCTTCACTGCTAAATGCCATAATCAATGCTTTCCTCAAATAGTCTAAATGCCATGCAGTTTGAAAGATAGCACAAGTCATTCCACAAACCCATAGTCTCTGAACATTTTAAGCCCGCTGACATCATTCTAATCCCCAGTCTATTTCATAATAGTTTTGAGCTTGACAGAGCCGATGCTGACACTGCTGATTCAGTACACTCTCAGCAGATCGGAAATATAAAGTCCTCCTCCATCACTCACAGCTTTGACAGCCTCTTAGATTTCACCAATCACAACATGGAGAGGCACAAGAGCTCAGGGGCACTCAACTTCATGGATCTCATTAAGTCTTTCAACGTGATCAACTGTATCATCACTGACCTTAAACTATGGAGGTAGCTCATCTCCTGGCTGGATTACTTCCTGACCAAGTGATACCAAGATGGCAGATCTGCTCTGGCGGGGATCACCTCCCCATTACTAACTTCTGCTTGCAGAGTCCCAGAGCATACCTCCCAATTACTAACCCTTGCTGCAGTGTCCCACAGGACACCACTCCATTACTATCCCTCACTTGCAGTGTCTCACAGGACACCAAGATAAGGCCCTTTCGCTTGCTAGCCCTTATCAGCGACACCCTGAGGGACACACACCACCAGTGGAAGAATGTTGACAACTTCAACTTTGGCATCACTATCAACAACAACTCTCCTGACCTCAGTGCCCTTCAGAATATTAACAGCAACCTTCAGGAGTGGACAAAGGACAACGACAGTACCATCAATCACACCAACACAGAGAAGCTCAACATCTACCTGACCGGAGACAACATGCTGCCCCTTGACATCACACTAGGCCCTGATGTCCTCTGGGCAGTCAGTCTTCAAATTTCTTGGTGTCACTATAGATGACAGTTAAACTGGAAGGGTCATGTCATCAATATCATCAAATCTTCAGCACACCATCTCTCCCTCTTCTAATGACTGAGATCACTAGGCATTCCATTACCTAAGCTCAGGAATGTCTATAACATCTTCATTCTACCTAAGCTCACTTATGCCTCTCCAGGAATGGTCCTCCTCCCTTACAGAAGGACCAACTGTGAAGCAGGCGAAAGTGTGTCAAACAGCGATCACAGTTTGATTAAATTAGTGATCAATTTAGATTAAATGACAACAAACATTTGATCCCAAATTACAAGCAAGCAAATTTTGAAAGCATCAGACATGAAATTTGCAATACCAACTGGACAACACTTCTTGATGTTCACACAGCAGAAGAAATGTGGAAGAATGTGGGGAAGGTGAGAATGCTATCTCGGAGAGCAAAAATGGGTATGTCTGAAAGAACAGTAGTCCCAACAATGTTATATGGCTGCGAAGCATGGGCTATAGATAGGGTTGTGCGAAGGAGAGTGGATGTGTTGGAAATGAAATGTTTGAGGACAACATGTGGTGTGAGGTGGTTTGACTGAGTAAGTAATCAAAGGGTAAGAGAGATGGGTGGTAATAAAAAGTGTGGTTGAGAGAGCAGAAGAGGGTGTAAATTGGAGGTGGAAGGATGGAGTGAAAAAGATTTTGAGTGATCAGGGCCTGAACATACAGGAAGGTGAAAGGCTTGCAAGTAATAGAGTGAATTGGAACAATGTGGTATACCAGGGTCGACATGCTGTCAATGGATTGAACCAGGACATGTGAAGCATCTGGGGTTACCCATGGAAAGTTTTGTGGGGCCTGGATGTGGAAAGGGAGCTGTGGTTTCGGTGCATTACACATAACAGCTAAAGACCGAGTGTGAACGAATGTGGCCTTTGTTGTCTTTTCCTAGTGCAACCTCGCATGTGTGTGGGGGGAGGGAGGTGTCATTTCACGTGTGGCGGGGTGGCGACTGGAATGGATGAAGGCAGCATGTATGAATATGTACATGTGTATATATGTATATGTATGTATACATTTGAAATGTATAGGTATGTATATGTGCATGTGTGGGCATTTATGTATATACATGAGTATGTGTGTGGACGGGCCATTCTTTCATCAGTTTCCTTGTGCTACCTTGCTAACGCTGGAGACAGCAACAAATTATATTACAAAATAAAATAACATTAAATCATTGGGTGGGGGAGGGGGCAAAAATCCCGGGAGCCTTGAAGAATGTGTGGAAGTCGAGAACATTATCTTGGAAAGCAAAAATGGGTATGTTTGAAGGAATAGTGGTTCCAACAATGTTGTATGGTTGCATGGCGTGGGCTATGGATAGAGTTGTGCGCAGGAGGGTGGATGTGCTGGAAATGAGATGTTTGAGGACAATATGTGCCTTTATCACGCCACCCTGGGGAAACACACACCACCAGTGGAAGAATGTTGACAACTTAAAACTTTGGCATCACTATCAAAAACAACTCCCCTTTTGCCCTTCGTCCCCTTTTCAGAATTTTAAACCCAGCAACCTTCAGGAGTGGACAAAGGACAACGACAGTACCACCCAATCAAAACCAACACGGGAAAGCTCAACATCTACCTGACCGGAGACAACATCTGCCCCTTGACATCACACGGGGCCCTTTAAAGCCCTCGGGGCAGTCAGTCTTCAAATTTCTTGGTGCCCCACATAGATGACAGTTAAACTGGAAGGGTCATGTCATCAAAAATCATCAAACTTCACCCCACCATCCTCCCTCTTCTAATACTGAGATCCCTAGGCATTCCATTACCTAAGCCAGGAATTCTAAACATCTTCATTCTACCTAAGCTCACTTATCCTCTCCAGGTGGTCCTCCTCCCTTACAGAAGGACCAACTGTGAAGCGGGCGAAAGTGTGAAAAACCAGGATCAAAAAGTTTGTTTAAAATTAGTGATCAATTTAGATTAAATGACAACAAAAAAATTTGACCCCAAAATTTTCAACAACAAATTTTGAAAGCTTTCAGACATGAAATTTGCAAACCCAAACTGGACAACACTTCTTGATTTTCACACAGCAAAAAAAAGTGGAAGAATTGGGGAAGGTGAGAAGGCTATCTCGGAGAGAAAAAAATGGGTTTTCCCTGAAAGAACAGTTTTCCCAAAAAAAAGGGAAATATGGCTGCGAAGCTGGGCTAAAGTTTAGGGTTGTGCAAGGAGAGGGATGTGTTGGAAATGAAATGTTTAAAGGAAAAACAGGGTGGTGTGAGGTGGTTTAAACTGAAAAAGTAATCAAAGGGTAAGAGAGATGGGTGGTAAAAAAAAGGGTGTGGTTGAAGAGCAGAAGAGGGGTAAATTGGGGGTGGAAGGATGGGGTGAAAAAGATTTTGAGTGATAGGGCCTGAACATACAGGGAAAGGGGAAAGGCTTGAAGTAATAAGTGAATTGGGGCAAAGTGGGATACCGGGGGCGACTGCTGTCAATGGGTTGAACCAGGACATGTGAAGCATCTGGGGTTACCCATGGGAAAATTTTGGGGGCCTGGATGTGGAAAAGGGGGGCGTGGTTTCGGTGCATTACAAAATAAAAAAGCTAAAGAACCCAGGTGAAAAAGAATGTGGGCCCTTTTTTTTCTTTTCCCCCGTGCAACCTCGCATGTGTGTGGGGGGGGGGAGGTTCAATTTTACGTGTGGGGGTGGCGACTGGAATGGATAAGGCAGCAGTATGAATAAATTTCATGTTTATATAAGTATAATTTTGTATACAAATTTGAAATGTATAAAGGAAAAATATGTGGGATGTGTGGGGGATTTTTTATATAAAAAATTTAGTATGTGTGTGGGCGGGGCCCTTCTTTCAACAGTTTTTCCCTTTTGCTAAACCCTTTCTAAGCTGGAGACAGCAACAAATTATGGAGGGACATATGTGGTGTGAGGTGGCTTGATCGAATAAGTAATGTAAGGGTAAGAGAGATGTGTGGAAATAAAAAGAGTGTGGTTGAGAGAGCAGAAGAGGGTGTTTTGAAATGGTCTGGTCACATGGAGAGAATGAGTGAGGAAAGATTGACCAAGAGGATATATGTGTTGGAGGTGGAGGGAACGAGGAGAAGTGGGAGACCAAATTGGAGATGGAAAGATGGAGTGAAAAAGATTTTGAGTGATCGGGGCCTGAACATGCAGGAGGGTGAAAGGCGGGCAAGGAATAGAGTGAATTGGATCGATGTGGTATACCGGGGTCGACGTGCTGTCAATGGATTGAATCAGGGCATGTGAAGCGTCTGGGGTAAACCATGGAAAGTTCTGTGGGGCCTGGATGTGGAAAGGGAGCTGTGGTTTCGGGCATTATTGCATGACAGCTGGAGACTGAGTGTGAGCGAATGGGGCCTTTGTTGTCTTTTCCTGGCGCTGCCGTGCGCACATGAGGGGGGAAGGGGATGTTATTCCATGTGTGGCGAGGTGGCGATGGGAACAAATAAAGGCAGACAGTATGAATTATGTACATGTGTATATATGTATATGTCTGTGTGTGTATATATATGTGTACATTGAGATGTATAGGTATGTATATTTTGCGTGTGTGGACGTGTATGTATATACATGCGTATGTGGGCGGGTTGGGCCATTCTTTCGTCTATTTCCTTGCGCTACCTCGCTAACACGGGAGACAGCGACAGAGCAAAATAAACAAATAATAAAAATAACATTACTCGAGACTGAAAATAAACAAATTTCACAAATTACAAAAAGAACTTGTAATATTTCAAAACCATCATGGAAGAAGAGAACAGGACTAATTCTCCAAAAGAAGAAAACATATAAGAAATTCAAATCAATGGGAACTGATGAAAATCACAATCATGGATGAAGAGAATTGGACTAATTCGCCAAAAGAAGAAAACATATAAGGAATTCAAAACAATGGGAAATGATGAAAATCACAAAGAATTAATCAAAATCCAGGGAATGTAGGAAGGTCATAAGACAGAGTAAATACAAGGAAGAAAAAAGAATTTCCTTGAAAGTTAAGAATAATCATAAGGAATTCTTCAAATAAATAAGACAAAGACTGTAAAAGAAGGAACAGGACCATTACGAAACAAACATGACACATTAACTCCTGACAAAAGGGAAATGGCGACCATACTAAATAATTATTGTAACTCCATATTCACAAAAAGGGGTGACTGTATTGTTGACTGGTTGGAAAGGTTATTTAATGTATGCATGACTCATGGTGAGGTGCCTGAGGATTGGAGGAATGCGTGCATGGTGCCATTGTACAAAGGCAAAGGGGATAAGAGTGATAGCTCAAATTACAGAGGTATAAGTATGTTGAGTATTCATGGTAAATTATATGGGAGGGTATTGATTGAGAGGGTGAAGGCATGTACAGAGCATCAGATTGGGGAAGAGCAGTGTGGTTTCAGAAGTGGTAGAGGATGTGTGGATCAGGTGTTTGCTTTGAAGAATGTATGTGAGAAATACTTAGAAAAGCAAATGGATTTGTATGTAGCATTTATGGATCTGGAGAAGGCATATGATAGAGTTGATAGAGATGCTCTGTGGAAGGTATTAAGAATATATGGTGTGGGAGGCAAGTGTTTAGAAGCAGTAAAAAGTTTTTATCAAGGATGTAAGGCATGTGTACGTGTAGGAAGAGAGGAAAGTGATTGGTTCTCAGTGAATGTAGGTTTGCGGCAGGGGTGTGTGATGTCTCCATGGTTGTTTAATTTGTTTATGGATGGGGTTGTTAGGGAGGTGAATGCAAGAGTTTTGGAAAGAGGGGCAAGTATGAAGTCTGTTGTGGATGAGAGAGCTTGGGAAGTGAGTCAGTTGTTGTTCGCTGATGATACAGTGCTGGTGGCTGATTCATGTGAGAAACTGCAGAAGCTGGTGACTGAGTTTGGTAAAGTGTGTGAAAGAAGAAAGTTAAGAGTAAATGTGAATAAGAGCAAGGTTATTAGGTACAGTAGGGTTGAGGGTCAAGTCAATTGGGAGGTAAGTTTGAATGGAGCAAAACTGGAGGAAGTAAAGTGTTTTAGATATCTGGGAGTGGATCTGGCAGTGGATGGAACCATGGAAGCAGAAGTGAATCATAGGGTGGGGGAGGGGGCAAAAATCCTGGGAGCCTTGAAGAATGTGTGGAAGTCGAGAACATTATCTCCAAAAGCAAAAATGGGTATGTTTGAAGGAATAGTGGTTCCAACAATGTTGTATGGTTGCGAGGCGTGGGCTATGGATAGAGTTGTGCGCAGGAGGGTGGATGTGCTGGAAATGAGATGTTTGAGGACAATGTGTGGTGTGAGGTGGTTTGATCGAGTAAGTAATGTAAGGGTAAGAGAGATGTGTGGAAATAAAAAGAGCGTGGTTGAGAGAGCAGAAGAGGGTGTTTTGAAATGGTTTGGGCACATGGAGAGAATGAGTGAGGAAAGATTGACCAAGAGGATATATGTGTCGGAGGTGGAGGGAACGAGGAGAAGTGGGAGACCAAAATGGAGGTGGAAAGATGGAGTGAAAAAGATTTTGAGTGATCGGGGCCTGAACATGCAGGAGGGTGAAAGGCGGGCAAGGAATAGAGTGAATTGGATCGATGTGGTATACTGGGGTTGACGTGCTGTCAGTGGATTGAATCAGGGCATGTGAAGCGTCTGGTGTAAACCATGGAAAGTTATGTGGGGCATGGATGTGGAAAGGGAGCCGTGGTTTCGGGCATTATTGCATGACAGCTAGAGACCGAGTGTGAACGAATGGGGCCTTTGTTGTCTTTTCCTAGCGCTACCTCGCACACATGGGGGGGGGGGGGAGATGGTATTCCATGTGTGGCGAGGTGGCGATGGGAATGAATAAAGGCAGACAGTGTGACTTGTGTGCATGGGTATATATGTATGTGTCTGTGTGTGTATATATATGTGTACATTGAGATGTATAGGTATGTATATTTGCGTGTGGACGTGTATGTATATACATGTGTATGGGGGTGGGTTGGGCCATTTCTTTCGTCTGTTTCCTTGCGCTACCTCGCAAACGCGGGAGACAGCGACAAAGCAAAATAAATAAATATAAAAATAAAAATATTCACAATTGTAGAAACATCTTGAAAACCACAACCAATGAAAAGAAGAGTTGGAGGTTAGAGAAATAAAGAGCTCTGAAGTACTTAAATACCTGGAACAATTAAATCCTAACAAATCAATGGCCCAGATAGCCTAGCTCCACAATTATTAAAGGGTCAGAAGACAGCTGATATACCCCATAACAAAAACAACTAACAAATCTTTATTGGATAGTCAGGTGCCAACTGACAGGAAACTAGCAAATGTTACTCCTATATATAAAAATGGAGAAAGAAAGTGTGCCTTGAACTATTGCCCAATTAGCCTTATGTCAGTATAAGGTAAAATGATGGAAAAATAATACAAGATAAAATTGTCCCATTTCTAGAACACAAAATTATATTGGGCAATCAATGCAGTTTCTGCAATGGAAGATCCTGCCTGATGAATTTGCGGAATGGTTTAATGTTATTTATCAGAAATGGGACAAAAATTACCGTCTGATGTAAAACATTTAGATTTCCAAAAGGCTTTCAATAAAATATCTCAAGACTTTTACATAAACTTAAAGGAAACAGAATCAGTGAAGAATTTTGTATAAGTGGACCAGAGACTGGCTTACCAGAAGAAAGCAGCATGTTGTTTTAAATGGCAAAGCCTCAGATTGGCTAGATGTAACGAGTAGTTTGCCACAAGTCAGTCCTAAGCTATTCTTTTCATAATATACATTAATGACCTAGAACTCAGTCTCATGACAAAGATCTCCAAATTTGCTGATGATACTAAACTAGGAGGTAGAGCTGTAAACAGGCGGGATTGCGAAATGATTCAAAGAATCTTAACTTACTAGCAGAGTGGTCAGACAAGTGTAGAGCTATGCACTTTGGGGACAAGAATATACACTACAACAACAAAACTATTAGGAAACTCTCTAACTAAAGTAAGTGACGAAAAGGACCTTGGAGTTGTCATTAGCAACAATCTGAAATACATTAAAAGTGTGTCAAGCAGCAAGTAAAAAGGGGACCAAATATTAGATTTCATGGCTAAGAACATAGATTACAAGACGCAAGAAATAATTCTCACACTTTATAATCTGTAAGATATGCAGTCCTGTTTTGGTCCCCAAACTATAAAAAAGATGAGGAAAAATTAGAGCAAGTACAAAGATGCGCAACAAAACTGATCCCATCTCTTAGAAATCAGATCTCTTCTCCCTTAAAAAATGAAGACTTTGCGGCGACTCAATACAAGTGTTCAAAATTCTGAACAAGTTCAATAAAGTAAATCACTAACATCTTTTTGAAATACAAGAAAAGACGGTTACCAGAAAAGCTTTGTTTCCTACTGGTCTGTTGAGAACTAGAATAATTTACCATTAGACGTAGTCAATGCTAAGGCCATCGATACCTTCAAGAGTCGTTTAGAAAATATCTTATAAATTCAAGTATACTCTGAGAAAAATGCTAGACATAAACTGTATAAATGACAGCAGTAACAGAGACACTAGTAGGCCAATGTGCAGCAGCTGGGAGTTGGTGATAGCTTAAAAAACTGTTGAGAAGAATTACTTTTCTTGTCAACTTAAGTTTTTTCAAGACAACCCAGTCTTGGGCTAATCAGGCCTCCTGTCTTTCTTATGTAAACTGGAAAGAGCATAAAAAGAGCATGCAGAATCATCCTGGACCCATCTTACATCACCTTCCAAGAGACCCTTATCTCAATGAACTTGTCAACTCCCTCTGACCAACACCAGCAACTCACTGCTGGCAAATCCCGATCAATAAGACCTTCTCCTTAACATCCCATGCCAAGGACTGCTGTCCATCACCACAATCAACTCATACCAATCAGAGCTTGCAGAGACAGCTACAAGTACAGTCGTATACCTATCAATGTGAGTAATAAATAGTCTATGAACACGTGCAAAGCTAAGGAAGGAAACAGAATAAGTCAACAATTATATTACTGTAAGTCGATCAACATTTAACCATATATCATCTAATGTTCAACTAATTATTACCCAAAGGATGATGTGTAAACCATAATATTCAATCTGTAAAACTTCAAGCATATCTGCCAATGTGACTATGCAGATGTACCTTATTTATGTGCTTCTCCAAAGAAAGGAAATATCTAGCTCTATCTTAATCTTACGCTTTTATGTACAGTTAACTAGTTATCACTGTGACCTTCCAGCTCTGTCATATCTCAACCGTGCATTTTCTGCAGAACTGCTGCCTAACTTAATAAACCAATCATTATCACCATGATTACTATCATTATTAAGAGCTAATAAAGAAGGTTCAGGGGAGAACAGCAAAGAAGGTACCTGAATTAAGAAAGCTGCATTACAAGGAAAGGCTTAAAGGCTTTAAATCTGCCCCTTTGGGAGCGTGAAGACCAAAGGATGATCTGAGCACATCCTTAAAAGTTTTTAAAACAAACCGATGACAGACATTGAAAAAATCTTTGAGATGTACAGATAGAACAACCATAGAACATACCATATTAAGCATATAAAGTACAATTTAAGTATACCTATGAAGTACGCCATTGGATGAGTGAGGGGCTACAGTCCTAAGTGCATTAGGGAATGTGTAGAAAGAGAAGTCACTATCTGTACTTGCAATGATGGTCATTTATTGGTATGGTAGTCCTACTGTGTTGTACTGTTGAGAGGCATAGAAATTAAATGTCTGAGGAAATGTGAAGTATGAGGAGGGATAATTGAGTAAGAGATGACAGGAAAAGAAACAGGTATAGTATCATGAAAAATATGGTTGAGAGAACTCAAGAGGGTGTGCTGAATTGGTTTGGAAATCTGGAAAGGATGAGTGTGGAGAGCTGACTAAGAAAATATACATGTCAAAAGTGGAGGGAACAAGGAGAGGGGAGACTGAAGATAAGACAGGACAGACTGGAAGATACTTTGAGTGATCAGGGCCTGAACACGCAGCAGGACATCAGGTATGTATGTAGGGGCAGCGCAAATTGTAGTGATTTGGTATACAAGGGTAGACATGCTGTCAATAAGATGAACCAGGGTATATGAAGCAGTCAGGGCAAAACATAAAAAGGTGTGTGGAGCTTAGCTATGTTCAGGAGGCTCAGGCTTTGGTGCCATTATAAATGACAACTTCGAGATTGGAAGCGAGCAAAGGAGGCCATTATTTGTCTGTTCCTGACATTACCTCCCTACATGGGAAATGACAAACAAGTATGAATAAGAATATATGTACAGAATATGTATTACATAGATGGAAAGGGTTGCTGTACCTTACAGGCATCAGCATTTAAATAATAACTACTTGAAAAAGCACTAAAAAGAATATAATTTTTACCTGATTGGTTAATGCCACAAATATGGCCAGAAGGTAAAGATAAGCAAACCAATAGTAATTGGCCTGAATCTGTTCATTACTCCTGGAGCAGAAATTCCAAGTCATATACATCAGGCCAGGGATAGTAAGCATAAAGTTATCTCCATTGGTTTCTATGAAGTCATGACGGGTGATGGAAGTTGGATCAATGTGGTGCTCCCGGAAGGGACGAATGAAATTCTGGAAAAAAAAGTTGAATATGATTACTAATAGCACTGAATATAACAAATCATAATTTCTGTTTAAGTTTTACCTTCAAATTTCAGCTGGCTAATTTAATGAATTCCTTATCATAGTTATCAAAATCTGTTCAAGAATGCATGAAATGCAAAAGATAACAGTGGCACATAGACAATGGCTGATATGGCATAAGTAAATGCATGCCCAACTCATGGCCATCTCAGATGAAAGATAATAAAAGTGAAAATGAGCTTAGATCCTCAAGAGTTTGCAGACTTGACTCTTTAAGGTGAAAACAGAAAGACAAAAGATGGACGAGAATGCCACAGCTTTGTAATGGACAAGAATTCCACAGCTCTGTAAAGAAGTTGCCATAATGGTCTATCCTCATGCAGCGGATCTCTACACACACACTAAAGGAAACATCAGCTACAGACATGAAATGGTTCCAAGCAATAGGATCTGTAACACACAAGACGGCTGACAAGAGCTTCATCCAAAACAATAAAAGTGGGCCCCAGTCAATGTCAGGGTTGTATTCCAGGAAACTGCAACTCTATGCAAAATTTTTTGAAGTTAACTTATTTCTCCAACTAAAACTCATGTATATCAGCCAGTTACATTTCTTGGAATCTAACCAAGGAATAATTTCTAAAGAAAATGACAAAATAAGTCGATAAACATGTCCAAATAAAAACATTAATTCACTTCCATGGTGTAGCTGTCAAAATTTCTGACCATGATGCGTTCAAGGGCAGCCCAGGGTCGAGCGCATAGGATGTGGCAGTCAATCTAAAGTTAACCCAGCTGTTCATTCACCCATATAGATTGGTCAATAAAAAATATACCTCAGGTATATTTATCTTATTATTATACTTTATCGCTGTCTCCCATGTTAGCGAGGTAGCGCAAGGAAACAGACGAAAGAATGGCCCAACCCACCCACATACACATGTATATACATACACGTCCACACACGCTCGTATACATACCTATACATCTCAACGTATACACATATATATATACACACACAAACATATACATATATGTACATAATTCATACTGTCTGCCCTTATTCATTCCCGTCGCCACCCCGCCACACATGAAATACTCCCCCCCTGCATGTGAGCGAGGTAGCACTAGGAAAAGACAATAAAGGCCACATTCGTTCACACTCAGTCTCTAGCTGTCATGTATAATGCATCAACACCACAGCTCCCTTTCCACATCCAGCCCTCACAGAACTTTCCATGGTTTACCCCAGACGTTTCACATGCCCTAGTTCAATCCATTGAAAGCACGTCGACCCCGGTATACCACATTGTTCCAACTCACTATATTCCCTGCAAACCTTTCACCCTCCTGTATGTTCAGTCAACGATCGCTCAAAATCTTTTTCACTCCATCCTTTCAACTCTAGTCTGGTCTCCCACTTCTCCTCATTCCCTCCACCTCTGACACATACATCCTCCTTGTCAGTCTTTCCTCACTCATTCTCTCCATGTGACCAAACCATTTCAGTACCCCCTCTTCTGTTCTCTCAACCACACTTTTTATTACCACACATATCTCTTACCCTTTCATTACTTACTCGATCAAACCACCTCACACCGCAAAATGTCCTCAAACATTTCATTTCCAACACATCCACCCTCCTCCACACAATGCTTTGCAACCATATAACATTGTTGGAATCACTATTCCTTCAAACATACCCATTTTTGCTTCAAGATAACGTTTTCGCCTTCCACACATTCTTCAATGCTCCCAGAACCTTTGCCCCCTCCTCCACCCTGTGACTCACTTCCGCTTCCATGGTTCCATCCACAGCTAAATCCACTCCCAGATATCTAAAACACTCACTTTCTCCAGTTTTTCTCCATTCAAGCTTACCTCTCAATTAACTTGTCCTTCGACCCTACTGAACCTAATAAACTTGCTCTTATTCACATTTACTCTCAGCTTTCTTCTTTCACAAGCTTTACCAAACTCAAGTCACCAAATTCTGCAGTTTCTCACCCGAATCAGCCACCAGCGCTGTATCATCAGCAAACAACAACTGACTCCCTTCCCAAGCCCTCTCATCCACAACAGACTGCATACATGCCCCTCTCTCTAAAACTCTTGGATTCACCTCCCTAACCACCACATCCATAAACAAATTAAACAACCATGGAGACATCACACACTCCTGCTGCAAACTGACATTCACTAAGAATCTGGTTCAGTCCACTGACAGCATTTCGACCCCGGTATAACATCATTCCAATTCACTCTATTCCTTGCACGCCTCTCACCCTCCTGTATGTTCAGGCCCTGATCGCTCAAAATCTTTTTCACTCCATCCTTCCACCTCCAATTTTGTCTCCCACTCCCCCTTGTTCCCCCCACACTCTTTCCTCACTCATTCTTTCCATATGACCAAACCATTCAACACACCCTCTTCTGCTCTCTCAACCACACTCTTTTTATTTCTACACATATCTCCTACCCTTTCATTACTTACTCGATCAAACCACCTCACACCACATACTGTCCTCAAACATTTCATTTCTAACACACCCACCCTCCTCCGTACAACCCTATCTATAGCCCATGCATTGCAACCATATAATATTGTTGAAACTACTATTCCTTCAAACATACCCATTTTTGCTCTCCGAGATAACGTAATTTCCTTTCACACATTCTTAATTGCTCCCACAACCTTTGCCCCCTCTCCACCCTGTGACTCACTTCTGCTTCCATGGTTCCATTCATTGCTAAGTCCACTCCCAGATATCTAAAACACTTCACTTCCTTCAATTCTACTCCATTCAAACTTACATCCCAATCAACTTGTCCTTCAACCCTACTGAACCTAATAACCTTGCTCTTGATCACATTTACTCTTAACTTTCTCCTTTCACACACTTTTCCAAACTCAGTCATCAACTTCTGCAGTTTCTCACACGAATTAGCCACTAGAGCTGTATCATAGCAAACAACAACTGACTCACTTCCCAAGCCCTCTTATTCCCAACAGTCCATACTCGCCCCTTTCTCCAAATCTCTTGTATTGACCTCCCTAACCACCCCATTCATAAAGAAATTAAACAACAATGGGGACATCACACACCCCTACTGCAAACCAACCTTCACTGGGAACCAATCACTCTCCTCTCTTCCTACTTGTACACATACCTTAAATCCTTGGTGAAAATTTTTCACTGCTTCTAGCAACTTGCCTCCCACACCATATACACTCAATACCTTCCACAAAGCACCTCTATCAATCCTATCACATGCCTTCTCCAAATCTATAAATGCTACACACAAATCTATCTGTTTTTCTAAGTATTTCTCACATACATTCTTCTAAGCAAAAACCTGATCCACACATTCTCTATCACTTCAGAAACCACACTGCTCTTCCCCAGTCTGATGCTCTATACATGCATTCACCCTCTCAATCAATACCCTCCCATATAATTTCCCAGGAGAACTCAACAAACACATGCCTCTGTAGTTCGAACACTCACCATTAACCCCTTTGCCATTGTACAATGGCACAAATGCATGCATTCTGCCAATCCTCAGGCACTTCACCATGGTCCATACATACACTGAATATCCTTACCAACCAATCAACAACACAGTCTAGCCCCCACTCCTGCCCCCCTTTAGTCGCCTTCTACGACACATGGGGAATACATGGGAAGTAATCTCTCTTCTCTATATCATACATATTTATTATCATTTATTATACTTTGTCGCTGTCTCCCGCATTAGCGAGGTAGTGCAAGGAAACAGACAAAAGAATGACCCTGCCCACCCACATACACAAGTATATACATACACTTCCACACACGCACATATACATACCTACACATCTCGATGATTTTTTTTTTCATACTATTCGCCATTTCCTGCATTAGCGAGGTAGCATTAAGAACAGAGGACTGAGCCTTTGAGGGAATATCCTCACTTGGCCCCCTTCTCTGTGTATACATATATATATATATATATATACACACCACACACACAGACATATATACATATGTACATAATTATTAATAGTCTGGCCTTATTCATTCCCGTCACCACCCTGCCACGCATGAAATAACAACCCCCTTCCCCCACATGTGCGCGAGGTAGCGCTAGGAATAGACAACAAAGGCCACATTTGTTCACATTCAGTCTCTAGCTGTCATGTATAATGCCCGAAACCACAGCTCCCTTTCCAAACCAAGCCCCACAGAACTTTCCATGGTTTACCCCAGACGCTTCACATGCCCTGGTTCAATCCATTGACAGCATGTCGACCCCAGTATACCACATCTTTCCAATTCACTCTATTCCTTGCACATCTTTCACCCTCCTGTGTGTTCAGGCCCCGATCACTCAAAATCTTTTTCATTCCATCTTTCCACCTCCAATTTGGTCTCCCACTTCTCGTTCCTTCCACCTCTGACACATATATCCTCTTGGTCAATCTTTCCTCACTCATTCTCTCCATGTGACCAAACCATTTCGAAACACCCTCTTCTGCTCTCTCAACCACACTCTTTTTATTACCACACATCTCTCTTACCCTTTCATTACCTACTCGATCAAACCACCTCACACCACATATTGTCCTCAAACATCTCATTTCCAGCACATCCCCCCTCCTCTGCACAGCTCTATCTATAGCCCATGCCTTGCAACCATATATCAATGTTGGAACCACTATTCCTTCACACATACCCATTTTTGCTTTCCAAGATAATGTTCTGGACTTCCACACATTCTTCAACACTCCCAGAACTTTCGCCCCCTCCCCCACCCTATGATTCACTTCTGCTTCGATTATTTATCATTTATTATACTTTGTTGCTGTATCCTGCGTTAGCGAGGTAGCGCAAGGAAACAGACGAAAGGATGGCCCTACCCACCCACATACACATGTATATACATACACATCAACACACGGACATATACATACCTATACATCTCAATGTATACATATATACAAATGTAATTAATTCATACTGTCTGCCCTTATTCATTCCCGCCATCACTCCGCCACACAAGAAATGAAAACCCCTTCCCCTCACATGTGCGTGAGGTAGCGCTAGGAAAAAACAACAAAGGCCACATTCGTTCACAGTCTCGAGCTGTCGTGTATAATGCACCAAAACCACTGCTCCCTTTTCACATCCAGGTCCCACAAAACTGTCCATGGTTTACCCCAGATGCTTCACATGCCCTGGTTCGATCCACTGACAGCACGTCGACCCCAGTATACCACATCGTTCCAATTAACTCTATTCCTTGCACGCTTTTCACCCTCCTGCGTGTTCAGGCCCTGATCACTCAAAATCTTTTTCACTCCATCTTTCCACCTCCACTTTGGTCTCCCACTTCTCCTCGTTCACTCCACCTCTGACACATATATCCTCTTGGTCAATCTTACCTCACTCATTCTCTCTATGTGACCAAACCATTTCAAAACACCCTCTTCTGCTCTCTCAACCACACTCTTTTTATTACCACACATCTCTCTTACCCTTTCATTACTTACTCAATCAAACCACCTCACACCACATATTGTCCTCAAACATCTCACTTCCAGCACATCCACCCTCCTCTGCATATATATATATAGGGGATAGGGGAGAAAGAATACTTCCCACGTATTCCCTGCGTGTCGCAGAAGGCGACTAAAAGGGAAGGGAGCGGGGGGCTGGAAATCCTCCCCTCTCGTTTTTTTTTTTTCCCCAAAAGAAGGAACAGAGACGAGGGCCAGGTGAGGATATTCCCTCAAAGGCCCAGTCCTCTGTTCTTAACGCTACCTCGCTATCGCGGGAAATGGCGAATAGTATGAAAAAAAAAAAATATATATATATATATATATATATATATATATATATATATATATATATATATATATATATTCCCTGGGGATAGGGGAGAAAGAATACTTCCCACGTATTCCCTGCGTGTCGTAGAAGGCGACTAAAAGGGAAGGGAGCGGGAGGCTGGAAATCCTCCCCCCTCTCTCTCTCTCTCTCTCTCTCTCTCTCTCTCTCTCTCTCTTTTTTTTTTTTTCCCCCCAAAAGAAGGAACAGAGAAGAGGGCTAGGTGAGGATATACCCTCAAAGACCCAGTCCTCTGTTCTTAACGCTACCTCGCTATCGTGGGAAATGGCAAATAGTATGAAAGAAAGAAAGAAAGAATATATATATATATATATATATATATATATATATATATATATATATTTTCCCTGGGGATAGGGGAGAAAGAATACTTCCCACGTATTCCCTGCGTGTCGTAGAAGGCGACTAAAAGGGAAGGGAGCGGGGGGCTGGAAATCCTCCCCTCTCGTTTTTTTTTTTTTTTTTTTTTTTTTTTTTTTCCAAAAGAAGGAACAGAGAAGAGGGCCAGGTGAGGATATTTCCTCAAAGGCCCAGTCCTCTGTTCTTAACGCTACCTCGCTATCGCGGGAAATAGCGAATAGTATGAAAAAAAAAAAAAAAAAAAAAAAAAAAAAAAAAATATATATATATATATATATATTTATTATACTTTGTCGCTGTCTCCCGCGTTTGCGAGGTAGCGCAAGGAAACAGACGAAAGAAATGGCCCAACCCACCCCCATACACATGTCCACACGTCCACACATACGTCCACACACGCAAATATACATACCTACACAGCTTTCCATGGTTTACCCCAGACGCTTCACATGCCTTGATTCAATCCACTGACAGCACGTCAACCCCGGTATACCACATCGCTCCAATTCACTCTATTCCTTGCCCTCCTTTCACCCTCCTGCATGTTCAGGCCCCGATCACACAAAATCTTTTTCACTCCATCTTTCCACCTTCAATTTGGTCTCCTACTTCTCCTCGTTCCCTCCACCTCCGACACATATATCCTCTTGGTCAATCTTTCCTCACTCATTCTCTTCATGTGCCCAAACCATTTCAAAACACCCTCTTCTGCTCTCTCAACCACGCTCTTTTTATTTCCATACATCTCTCTCTTACCCTTACGTTACTCACTCGATCAAACCACCTCACACCACACATTGTCCTCAAACATCTCATTTCCAGCACATCCATCCTCCTGCGCACAACTCTATCCATAGCCCATGCCTCGCAACCATACAACATTGCTGGAACCACTATTCCTTCAAACATACCCATTTTTGCTTTCCGAGATAATGTTCTCGACTTCTACACATTCTTCAAGGCTCCCAGAATTTTCGCCCCCTCCCCCACCCTATGATCCACTTCCGCTTCCATGCTTCCATCCGCTGCCAGATCCACTCCCAGATATCTAAAACACTTTACTTCCTCCAGTTTTTCTCCATTCAAACTTACCTCCCAATTGAATTGACCCTCAACCCTACTGTACCTAATAACCTTGCTCTTATTCACATTTACTCTTAACTTTCTTCTTTCACACACTTTACCAAACTCAGTCACCAGCTTCTGCAGTTACTCACATGAATCAGCCACCAGCGCTGTATCATCAGCGAACAACAACTGACTCACTTCCCAAGCTCTCTCATCCCCAACAGACTTCATACTTGCCCCTCTTTCCAAAACTCTTGCATTCACCTCCCTAACAACCCCATCCATAAACAAATTAAACAACCATGGAGACATCACACACCCCTGCCGCAAACCTACATTCACTGAGAACCAATCACTTTCCTCTCTTCCTACACGTACACATGCCTTACATCCTTGATAAAAACTTTTCACTGCTTCTAACAACTTGCCTCCCACATCATATATTCTTAATACCTTCCACAGAGCATCTCTATCAAGTCTATCATATGCCTTCTCCAGATCCATAAATGCTACATACAAATCCATTTGCTTTTCTAAGTATTTCTCACATACATTCTTCAAAGCAAACACCTGATCCACACATCCTCTACCACTTCTGAAACCACACTGCCTGAGGATTGGCGGAATGCATGCATAGTGCCATTGTACAAAGGCAAAGGGGATAAGATTGAGTGCTCAAATTACAGAGGTATAAGTTTGTTGAGTACTCCTGGTAAATTATATGGGAGGGTATTGATTGAGAGGGTGAAGGCATGTACAGAGCATCAGATTGGGGAAGAGCTGTCTCCCGCGTTTGCGAGGTAGCACAAGGAAACAGACGAAAGAAATGGCCCAACCCACCCCCATACACATGTACATACATACACGTCCACACACGCAAATATACATACCTACACAGCCTTCCATGGTTTACCCTAGACGCTTCACATGCCCTGATTCAATCCACTGACAGCACGTCAACCCCGGTATACCACATCGATCCAATTCACTCTATTCCTTGCCCTCCTTTCACCCTCTTGCATGTTCAGGCCCCGATCACACAAAATCTTTTCCACTCCATCTTTCCACCTCCAATTTGGTCTCCCACTTCTCCTCGTTCCCTCCACCTCCGACACATATATCCTCTTGGTCAATCTTTCCTCACTCACTCTCTCTGTGTGCCCAAACCATTTCAAAACACCCTCTTCTGCTCTCTCAACCACGCTCTTTTTATTTCCACACATCTCTCTTACCCTTACGTTACTTACTCGATCAAACCACCTTACACCACACATTGTCCTCAAACATCTCATTTCCAGCACATCCACCCTCCTGCGCACAACTCTATCCATAGCCCACGCCTCGCAACCATACAACATTGTTGGAACCACTATTCCTTCAAACATACCCATTTTTGCTTTCCAAGATAATGTTCTCGACTTCCACACATTCTTCAAGGCTCCCAGGATTTTCGCCCTCTCCCCCACTCTATGATTCACTTCCGCTTCCATGGTTCCATCCGCTGCCAGATCCACTCCCAGATATCTAAAACACTTTACTTCCTCCAGTTTTTCTCCATCTATTTCTGGTGCCACCCAGCCTCACAGGAAACAGCATTGCTACCCCCTGCTTCAGCGAGGTAGTGCCAGGAAAACAGACAAAAAACCACATTCAATCACACTCAGTCTCTAGCTGTCAGGTGCAATTCAACTAAACCACAGCTCCCTAGAGATCCACATCCAGACCCCACAGGGCATTCCATGGTTTACCTCAGACATTATGCATGCCCTGGTTCAGTCCATTGACAGCACGCTGAACATGGTATACCACATCTTTCCAATTCACTCTATTCCTTGCACGCTTCTCACCCTCCTGCATGTTCAGGCCCCTATCGCTCAAAATCATTTCCACTCCATCCTTCCACCTCCAATTTGGTCTCCTGCTACTTGTTCCATCCACCTCTGACACACATATCCTCTTTGTCGACCTTTCCTCATTCATTCTCTCCACATGTCCAAACCATTTCAAGACACACGATTCTGCTCTCTCAACCACACTCTTTATATTTCCACAAATCTCTCGTACCCTTTCATTACTTACTCGATCACACCACACATTTTCCTCAATCTCTCGTACCCTTTCATTACTTACTCGATCACACCACATATTTTCCTCAAACATTTAATATCCAACACATCCACCTTCCTCTGTACACCCCTATCTATAGCTCATGCCTCGCAACCATATAATATTGTTGGAACCACAACTCCTTCAAACATACCCATTTTAGCTCTCCGAGATAACGTTCTCTCCTTCCACACTTTCTTTAGTACTCCCAGAACCTACGGCCCCTCCCCCACCCTGAGACTCACTTCTGCTTCCATGGTTTCATTCGCTGCTAAGTCCACTCACAGATACTTTACAAACACTTCACTTCCTCCAATTTTTCTCCATTCAATCTTGCATTCCAACTAACTTGTTCTTCAACCCTGCAGAACCTAATAACCTTGCTCATATTCACATTAACTCTTAACTTTCTCTTTTCACACACTTTTCCAAACTCAGTCACCAACTTCTGCAATTTCTCACTTGAATCGGCCACCAGTGCTGTACCATCGGCGAACAACAACTGACTCACTTCCCAGGTCCTCTTATCCCCAACAGACTGTGCAAGCTGCCTTTCCCATTCTATCTTAATTCTTTCTTAAAGAATTTCTCCCAATCATCTAACTTTTAATGCAATCCAAAATTTTCTTTAAACATCTGCACCCTGACATATAATAAGCTATCACACACCCATGTTTCACCTTCAAATTCATTAGCCCTTACCATAATGGTAAATCTTTTTCTCTTGACTAGTGTGCTTTTTGAGCTCCAAAAATGAATACTTTTCAACACTTATATATATGCTATTCTTTTATAATGCTCTTAAAAATCATAAACAAAGGATTTCACTTTGAAAAGGTAATCAATTTCCCCTTCCTCAAATAATAGCAAGCTTTTCATATGACAAATTCTCAAAATTTACAAACTAAGTGTATTAAGTATAAAAATCAAAATATAATAGCTAAGCATCTTCATAAAGTTAGGCAGTTCATCACATCTTTTGAAAAATTCAATCATGTTATAAAAGAAAGAGATCCAGTTGTTAGGTACCCTGTTTCAGTCATTTTAAGACATTTGTGACCAGAAACTCCTAAGCATATAACAAATGATTATATAATTATATAATCTACTGACCTTGCCCAAAAGTGGTAGCTCCACTGATCCCCAGGTGTCTGCTCCCCAGTGGACAAGTCCTGAGGCAAAATCTGCTGTGAAGATCCCTGCTAGTGCCATGAGGAAGATTGTAGTCACTTTCTCAAAATTAAAATGAACTGCCATAAAGTATAGGTTCAGTACCATCAGTGTTATACAGATGCATACACACACTATTTCCTGCATACGTTTCCCTGAAAAAATTAAAAGGCTATTACCATAAAATGAGTTACATAGAGATCATGCCCACACAAAAAATAAGTAAAAAGAGCTGTCATAATGAATGTTCTAAGATCACTCTTAAAAGTGAAAATCTTTTCTCTGGGTGAACCTTCAATTTCTGTAATAATAATTTACAATTGCTTAGATGAGACAATCTCTGGCAAACATTAGAATCTTAAGCTATATTATGAAACTAATTCTCCATGTTGAACTCCTGATGGTATATGCGGATGAAAAAATCAAGCTAAGCTTTATGACAAGATACTTTGTGGAAGGTTTTAAGAGTACATGGTGTGGGAGGTATGTTGCTAAAAGCAGTGAAAAGTTTTGACCAAGGATGTTGAGGACAAGTAGGATGAAAGGAAAGTGATTGGTTCAGAGTGAATGTTGGTTTGCATCTGGGGGAAACCATGGAAAGTTTTGTGGGGCCTGGATGTGGAAAGGGAGCCGTGGTTTCAGTGCATTATGCATGGCAGCTAGAGACTGAGTGTGAACGAATGTGGCCTTTATTGTCTTTTCCTAGTGATATCTCGCGCACATGCAGGGGGAGGGGGGTGTCATTTCATGTGTGGCTGGGTGGCAACGGGAATGAATAAAGGCAGCAAGTATGAATTATGCACATGTGTATATATGTATATATCTGTGTATGTATATGTATATATACACTGACATGTATATGTGCGTGTGTGGACGTGCATGTATATACATGTGTATATGGGTGGGTTGGGCCACTCTTTCGTCTATTTCCTTGTGCTACCCTGCTAACGTGGGAGACAGTGACAAAGTATAATAAATATAAATAAAAATAAATATATATACACCATTAATGGGGTGGCCTCGATAAAGGCCTCAGCGCCTGTGCCATCTCAGATTAATAGAAAAAATAAAAATGCTAGAAGCATTGAAAAGTTTTTATCAAGGGTGTCAGACTTGTGTACAAATAGGAAGACAGGAAAGTGAATGGTTCACAGTGAATGTTGGTCTGCGTGATGGGTGCATGATGTCACCATGGTTGTGTAATTTGTTTATGGAAGGGTGGTTAGGGAGGTAAATGCAAGAGTTTTGGAGAAAGGGGCAAGTATTATGTCTGTAGCGGATGAGAGGGCCTTGGAAGTAAGTCAGTTGTTCGCCAATCATACAGTACTGGTGGCTGATTTAAGTGAGAAACTGCAAAAGTTGGTGACCGAGTTTGAAAGTGTATGAAAGGAGACAGTTGAAAGTAAATGTGAATAAGAGCAAGGTTATTGGGTTCATCATGGTTGAGGGACAAGTTAGTTGGGATGCAAGTTTGAATGGATAAAAAATGGAGGAAGTGAAGTGTTTTAGATATCTGGGAGTGGACTTGGCAGCTAATGGAACCATGGACTTGGAAGTGAGTCATACGGTCGGGAGGAGGCAAAGGATGTGGGAGTGATGAAAATTAAGTGGAGAGAGAACATTATCTTGCTGAGCAAAAATGGGCATGGTTGAAGGAATAGTAGTTCCAATGATATTATATAACTGTGAGGCATGGGCTATAGATAAGGTTGTGCAGAAAAGGGGGGATGTGTTGGAAATGCAATGTTTGAGGACAATATGTGTGTGGTGGTTTGATCAAGTAAGTAATGAAAGGGTAAGAGAGATACATGGTAATATAAAGATTGTGGTTGAGGACAGAAATTCTTTGGACATATGGAGAGAATGAGTGAGGAAAAGTAGACAAAGAAGATATATGTGTCAGAGATGGAAGGAACAAGGAGAAGCAGGAGACCAAATTGGAGGTGGAGGGGTGTAGTGAAAAAGATTTTGAGCGATCAGGACCTGAACATACAGTATGATAAAAGGCGGGCACAGAATAGAGTTAACTGTAATGATGTGATATACTGAGGCCAAAGTCCTGTCAATGGACTGAGCCAGTGCACATGAAATGTCCTAGGTACAACATGGAAAGGTTTGTGGGGCCTGGATGTGGATAGGGAACTATGGTTTCAGTGCATTACATGACAGCTCACACGTGGATGAGTGGATGTGGCCCTTCTTCGTTTGTTTCCTGGTGGTACTTCACTGACACAGGGGTGCCAATGTTTTCTTCTATGAGGTGGGGTGGCGCCAGAACAGATGATGGCGAGCAAATATGCGTATATATGTATAAGTGAGTCATAGGGTGGGGGAGGGGGTGAATATACTGGTGGGAATGAAGAATGTGTGGAAAGAGAGAACGTTATCTCAGAAAACAAAAATGGGTATGTTTGAAGGAAAAGAAGTTCCAACAATATCCTATGGTTACAAGGCATGGGCAATGGATAGGGATGTGCATGGACGTGTTGAAAATATAATGAATGTTTGAAGAAAATACGTGGTGTGTGGTAGCATGGTCGCATAAGTAATGAAAGGGTAAGAGAAATGTGTGGTAATAAAAAAGTGTGTGGTTGAGAGAGCAGAAGGGGGTGTATTTAAATGGTTTAGACATATAAGGAAAATGAGAGAGGAAAGGTTGACAAAGAGGATATATGTGTTAGTGGTGGAGGGAACAAGGAGAAGCAGACGACCAAACTGGAGGTAGAACGATGGAGTGAAAAAGATTTTGAGTGACTGGGGCCTGAATATGCAGGAGGGTAAGAGGTGTGCAAGGAAGAGAGTGAACTGGAACGATGAGGTGTACTGGGAATGACTTGCTGGCAATGGACTGAACCAGGGGGCATGTGAAATGTACAGGATAAACCATAGAAAGGTCTATGGGGCCTGGAGATGGATAGGAAACTGTGGTTTTGGTGCATTGCACATGACACCTTGTGACCTTTCTTCATGTGTTTCCTGGCGCTACCTCACTGATGCAGGGGGTGGTGATGCTGTTTCCTGTGGGTGGGGTGACGCCAGGAATGGATGAATGCGAGCAAGTATGAATATGTACATGTGTATGTGTGAATTTGTGAGTCATAGGGTGGGAGAAGGGGTGAAGGTTCCGGTGGTGATGAAGAATGTGTGGAAAGAGAGAACATTATCTCAGAGAGCAAAAATGAGCATATTGGAAGGAAAAGCAGTCCCAACAATGTCATATGGTTGTGAAGCATGGACTAGGGTTGTGCAGAAGAGGGTGGATGAGTTGGAAATGAAATGTTTGGGGGCAATATGTGGTGTGCAGTAGTTTGATTAAGTAAGTAATGAAAGGGTAACAGAGATGTGTGGTAATAAAGTGTGGCTGAGGGAGCAAAAGGTGTGTTGAAATGGGTTGGACATATGGAGACAATGAGTGAGGAAAGGTTGACAAAGAGGATATATGTGTTAGAGGCGGAGGGAAAAAGAAATGGGAGACCAAATTGGAGGTGGATTAATGGTGTGAAAAAGATTTTGAGTGATCGGGGCCTGAACATACAGGAGGGTGAGAGGCGTGTAAGGAATAGAGTTTATTGGAACGATGTGGTATCCTGGGGTCGACATGCTGTCAATGGACTGAACCAGGGTATGTGAAACATCTGAGGTAAACCATGGGGCCTGGATGTGGATAGGGAGCTGTGGTTTCAGTGCATTACACATGACTGCTAAAGACTAAGTGTGAATGAATGTGGCCCCTTTTGTCTGTTTTTGTGGCGCTACCTTGCTGAAGCTAGGGGCAGCAATGCTGTGTCCTGTGGGGCAGGATAGTACCAGGAAAGGATGAAAGCAAGCAAGTATGAATATATACATATATGTGTGTGTATGGGCATTTATGTGTGTGTATATATATATATATATATATATATATATATATATATATATATATATGAATATGAGTGGATGGCCATTCTTTGTTGTTTCCTGGTGCTACTTCGCTGACATGGGAAATAGTGGTCAATTATAGAGAAAACAAATAATTTCAATGTGTGGCGTGAGGTGGTTTGATCAAGTAAGTAATGATACGGTAAGAGATATGTCTGGTAATAAAAAAAGTGTGGACGAGAGAACCTAATAGTGTGTTAAAATGGTTTGGACATATGGAGAGAATAAGAAGAAAGGATGACAAAGATAAATGCAGCAAAAAAGGGGGGAAAAGAACAGGGTGACCAGATGGAAGGATATCATGAAATTACCACTGAATATCACTGAAATTCATAAGAAACACCTGTAATACTGTGCATGAACCAGATGGCTAATAAAAATTATGTTTACATCAACAGTGCATTGTGTTTTGTATGGAGTTTTATAAATGTTCAGTAATCTCCAAACCAATGATGAGATGTCATACTTCCCAGTCTCTGAAAAATGGTGAAAAAAATTCTCATAACCAGAAAGACCACAATATAATAAAAAATCAACAACCAATAAACTGGTGATACAAGCTTCAACTTATCCAGGGAGAAATGATAAACTTTTAGAGAAAGCACATTATTACTAGAGAGGTAAAGCATACGTTGTCTGGTGTTCATGTTTTGCCAGGTTGTACTCAGTTCATTTTATTAGCATAAATCCCACCTACTACAGATGCCTCATATATAAACATACCCTTGTTCCCTATGATTCTATTGCTCTTGAAGTATATAGTTTCGTTTTGACATTTTCTATGTACATTTTAGTGGTATTTGTTTTGAGGGACACGACACATACATGACAAAGCACTGAGCCAACTGCTGACGAATGTCAATAAACAGACAATAAATGGAGTGGCCTTTCATACCATCACTTAACCTCCTATAAACAGCATTTCCATCATCCTAAGCAGCAGACAATTTTAATACTGGTATATTTCTACAATTACAGATGCTAAAGGACGTTAGATGAAGTTTCCAAAAGTTCTATTGATTAGTCTCATGTGCTTGACTTATACCCCACATTTTCCTTTGTGTGTATATATATATATATATATATATATATATATTTCACCATCACTTTATCTATCATCACTAAATACATCATGCTCCGCAACTTCTACAATACTCTCGTAAAACTACACTAGAAATGTAGAATAGAATTACTCCATCTTCTGAGCTGGTTAAAATGCATAATAACACTGGAAATTCACCACCAATGTCACTGATTGTCTGTGACAAGCATTAATAACCACAGCATTATATAAATGTGACATTCCACAATCAGATTTCTCACACCCCCTACTCACTAATCCCCTTTATGTCATTTCATCTCATCAGCACACTTCTTAATCACTTTCATTAAGTGGCTGGTGTCTACTTATAAGTTCTTCCCACCACTTACAAAGAGTTACTGGTGGTGCCTTTAAAATTCATGTTCACCCCTGACAGAGGACGGAACAAGTCCGACATAGCGACGTAAGAAGTACCAGCCTAATAGATTTATGATCACATTCTTCCTTCTTATCATGGATCCATATCAATAAATTTTGCGCATCCATCATTATTTGCAGATGATTAGCTACAGAGAACGTATGAATAAAAGGCATGTTCACAACAGGACCACCCGCAGGATTGTATCTACTTTTACTTTTATTCATAATCTTCTGTAAAAAAACTCCACAAATTCCTCACTAACATATGAAATTCTGGGTATTATTAGGGGGTGTTGTTAGTGTTAGTGAGAGCTATGTCCGGGTGACGGCAGCCACCACATACACACACAACAACAACACCCGCTCAGGGTGAACCAGTCTGGTAAACTTCACTCTCACCTCTACTGTACAGCCCTGCCAGCTCCTTCGCGCCCTTATGGTAAGGCCCCCAGCGAGGTTTAGTTTTCTCCTCTTCATTTGTGGCCGAGTTATCGTTGGGGTCATCCTCGAGCATGGAGTTGTGAAGGATTTGGTCCTCAGTCTTGACGGGCGGCAGGACAGACGTCGCCATCTTCCCCGGGACTCGCCCAAACTGACCCAAACTATCGACATCCACCAACATGCCTTACCCCTCACTGAATTACGAGCAGTAATTGATTCTCACAGTTCACATCTTCACTTCGCCCTTCCACTTTATAACTAAGTATTCTGGAATGATAAGAATTTTTATGATGACTGTCTTGCAAGACGAAATGTGTCAGAAATCTTCGCGAAAGCACGAAGTTTACGTTATGGTGGTGGTGGTGGTCAGACACTGTTGCATTCAGCTCTTGATATAATGGTTAATTCCTGCCCTCCAAACCACCCAGCTGACTCATTTCTCCGCTTATCTCTCCTTATCTTTAGATACCGATAATGTTGGCTCTGTGATCGAAGCGCGTCAACACGCACCGTAGATAAACGATCAACACTCCTGATAGCATTGGTTATCATTGATGGTAAGTTTGATAAATGTTTTCCCTAAATACAGATCAAAACTTTATTTGATATTGATTATGCAAATACACTCAGGTGTTGTAGTTTCATTCATGAATTTGACGTTGTGTTCGTTGCCAGGCGTACTGTCTATAGTCTTGAGAAACATAAACAGGCCATTATATAATGCTGGTGACGTTTTGTCTCTCGATGCATTAGTTCTTCATCACTTAACTGAAATAGTTGACTGGAATTTTAGGGTAGAATAGCGTGATTATGAAGAAAATTGTATCTCAAACCTTTTATACAGCCGGTGTCCATCTTCCGTAACCATGGGCAACGAAGCCTCTGAATTTCCGGATTATACTGGCATACATTGTATTATGTATACTGTTGGAGAATACTATGATGAAATGTTTTATTGATCAGACGTAGATATTAACAAGATATATCATGTTTACCATGCAGTTGTACCGAGAAATACGATGTTGTCTGAGGATGAAATTCCCAAAGTGGCATCTGTGAATATTACCTGTTGTAAGACCTGAAAGCCAAGCGCAACAGGTCACTTGAGTAGGTCTCTATTGATTCTTTCTTCATTGGAAGATGCTTGTACTCTTGCTCACTACCTGGAGTACTGATATTCATCACAAGTAGTACTCAAATAAGAAGAACCCACCCTTCCCCTCACTCCCGATGCCATCTGGTCGCGTTTTGGATATCCTACAATTGTCTTATTTTTGTTTTCTCTTCCGGCAATTCATGAAACTTCTCTAGACTGTTCAGAGGAGCAGCTGAAGGATATAACCAGGAACTTGGCATGTATGATTCTTAGGTGTTGGCAAACTAGTTTTCATGAAGATTGTTCGCTGTATTTACTAACTACAATGATGGGATTGGATAGCTCGATTGCTTTACCAACAGTAGTTAACTTACCCCTTTATTGGATTTATACTAGAAATCATGTTGAACATTGAAATTTATTCTTGTTCCATATGTAATTAGGCCGGGCCCTCCCTCTTGAATTTTATCATTCAGCTTTTTTAAAAATTTATTTATTAGCAGCATTCAGATTCGTAGCCGTTCTATTCATCCAGTTTTTATACTTTTGAAATAAATCTTTCCTTGAAACCACTTTATGGCCACATGTATTACGTTAGTGAGATGACAAGGGCAGCTGAGGCGTTAATCAAGACCATCTCATTAACTATATATATATATATATATATATATATATATATATATATATATATATATATATATATATATATATATATCGTAGCATGAACCAGGTACCCATTTTATTGAGAAACCCTTAGGTGAATGAACAGCTAGGTTGACTGTGGACCGACTGCCGCGACCAGGATTCGAACTTGTGTGCTCGATCCCAGGCGGCTTGTGAATCCGTGCAGTCAGGAATGCTGATCGATACACCACGGAAGTCCGTCACCCCTTACTTTTCTCTTTTCCATAATGAACAAATTTACGGCCTCTAACTCAACTCTCTTAAGTGTGATACCGTCTCTATTGTATTTCTTTTCCTCTCAGAATGTTGTATTTCTGCAATCGCGTTTACCGAATTTGAGAAGCATGTTTTTGTTTTGGTCCATTATAGGATGTGAAAAGTTGGCTGAATATTTCCCTATCCATCGACATAAATACGACTTTGATAATTGCCAGCAAACAGTTTATAAATTTCAGAAGCTCATATAGGTTGCTTGATCATATTCGTATGGAAACCTTTCACTGTATCCCACCATCATTACTTGAGGCTTACTTTCGTTGCTTATCATCATCCTTGTATCTGATCAGTTTTGGAGTTTCTGAGTTTATGTGGGGTCCCCTTTTAAGATAATGCAACCCTCAAAATTTTCTGCTTCCCTCATGACCTTTGCGTCATCCGCAAACATATGCAGGTATGATCAGACTACCCTTTCGGCGAGTCTTTTACATAAAACAAGAAAAGTAATATTCCCTGGGCCGAGCCCTTGTGGAACGCCAGGTGACCACTGGTGTGATCCCAACCCATTTCGAGAAGGCTTCTCTGACGTGTTCCTATTCTTGCCTGAATGTCCAGTTCCCTCACCATCCTTTTGTGTGGCTTGTCTCAAATGCTCATTGGCTTTCCAGATACATAATCCACCCTTCCTTTTCTTTTGTCTAAAACGGAGCTCATTTTCTCGTTGAAATATTTGTTACAAATATTTCCATAAATCCTCGTTAGGCAGTTTCTGTTTCAAGTAGTAATTCATTTACTTTTTAATGATCTTTTCCAGTGGTTTACAGACAACTTTCATAAGAGACTGGTCTATAGTTCAGCGCGACTTCATGTTATCCTTCCTTAAAGATCATATTGATATTTGCCATCTTCCACTTTCTAGGCATTTTGCATTCCTCCAGCGTCATACTGATTTTTTTTGATTTCTCGAGCAGAAGTTATTTTCAGGTGTCCATGGTAAATCATGATTGTCGGGATGTTTTGGCTTTTACATGTATTTCTTCGTTGCACAAAAACTTCATAAATGATAATGATCACCAGTGAGTGAAGTAATGTTGCTGCTGTCCTTCAGAACACTGAAGAGTCGAAATGATTGCACCTTCACGTTTTTGCGAATAATAAAAATTAATAATACAGTGACAAGGGAATAGTATATCACTGTTCGAAAAGTGGATTAATTGTATTGATAATTGATTAATTTTGTTCGTCTAGAATGCTTTCGCTGAAGAGCTTTTACAAATTCCACTCGTGGGCATTGTTGACAAGCGCCAAGTTCTATCGAGCTGCAGGGGAAACTGAGAGAGCGATCTCGGTGCTGATTTTGTTTTATGGGCAAGTATCGGAGGAAAGGATCATATTACCGATGTCGTACAAATGTGTGTACATTCCAACGCTTTTATTATTTGAATCTTAGATTAAAACTCATGTTCTGACATGCAGCTGCTAGTAAGCGTTCATGTTTATGTAATAAGCTGCCTTTGTGTACTTTCAATGTACAGGAAGGGAGTTATATACTTATGGGTCCCTATCTGCTTGAACTTTCTCTGCCATCATGTCTTTTCAGACTTTTGCATGCTGTTCACATTCAGTTTTATTATTCAGGTTATTTCATGCATCCACTACCCTTACACTCTTCAAGTATTTATGTCTTTTATAACGGGTTTTTTTATTAACTTCATGTTATGACACGCTGGTTGTTCTAACCTTGCATCTTACGAAGAACTATCTAGAGTTAGTAGATGAAGGTTGTGATCAGGTCACGCCGTAGTCTTCATTCTTCCATGATGGACTGATTTAAGGCCTTTTAGCCCTTCCCTGTATCTCAGCCTCTCATTGTTGATACCATCAGTGTTGCCCTTCTCTGTACCTTTTCTATTAGTTCTCTGTTTATTTTTCAGTGTGGTGATCACATTAAAAAAAAACGCATATTCTAATTATGGCTTAAAAGTTGGATTTGAACACCTCGTTGAATACTTCCTTATACTTGAATGTTGTACTGATATTTGTCAACAAACAGTTTGCCTAGTTTACTGTTTTTGTAGTGTGAGCTTTTGGCGACAGACTGGGGACAATGGTAAACATATTCCTTAAGCTCATTTCCTGTTGGATGATTTTGACATCGAGGCCTTCTTTGACTGTGTCATACCCTCGTTGCTTTACATTTACACTGGATTGATATCGCCAACCATGTATCATACCAACTTGGAATTTGTGTAGGTTCAGTTGTATGTTAATGCCGTCCTCTTTTTGTAAATTCCCTTATTGCCTTGGCGTCATCCACAGACGTATTCAGAGAAAGTCCAATCCTTCTGGAAATTCGTATTCATAGATCAAGAAAAGCAATGGTCTCAGAATAGACCCTTTAGGGGCACACGAGCTGGTGACGTCAATCCATTTCGAGAAGGTTTCCATAACATGGGTCATTTTATTCCCCTCCACCAAGATAATCCACGTGTACATACATGAACGTATTTGTAAACAAGTGGGGCCTCGCCCCTCAACCTCATTTTGCCTTACTATTGAATTTTCCATCACTCTGAGCACTAACTCTTAACAGCTTGTTCCTCCTGTCGCCTTTAATGTTTCTAAGCTGTTTTCTCACGACCTCCCCCACTCTTGTTCAACTTTCACTTGTAACCGGAAGGTTTTTGCAATTCACTGATTTTGAAAAGTGAGTATCATTTAGATTCCCGACCGCCTTGAAGGTAATGAGCTTCATTTTCCTCTTTACTCTCTCGACTTTTCCTTCTCGTAGCATCTTTACCGAATTTCGTTGTATCACCAGTTGTATTTCCATCTGAACAATCCAGAGATGTATACTCTAAGCCTAAAAAAATCCGTCCCAAATATCTTTTGACATTTTTTGTTGAGTTCCTTGTACAGAGAGAGAGAGAGAGAGAGAGAGAGAGAGAGAGAGAGAGAGAGAGAGAGAGAGAGAGAGAGAGAGAGAGAGTACCTCCGTCGAGATTTTGCCAGAAGGCAGTTGCTGTGGTTTTCTTGTTGACTCATCACTCGACTTACTCGACTTGAAGTTGTAGATACAGAGGGAGTGGAACTTGCAGAAATGTGGGAAGTATGCAAGGAGGGAAGCATGGCATTATTGGAGTGATTTACGTGAGGTTAGGTTACAAGGGAACATGAGACGTAGGCCGTTAACGTAAAGGAGAAATACGAGGTTGGAGAATTTTGGTTTTTATGGATGATGATGGTCGAGTTACATGGAAATGCTCAAAGGAAAGAGGTTAAATATTGTAGAATTAATGAACAAATGAAGAACAAGAGAACACTCATATCAAGTCAAAACTGATGTGATATAGTTAGACTAGAACATTCTCGGGGCTCGTGTGGGCTAGGTTTGTATGAGTGGATGGATCTGTCTGGCTTGCCAACATATTCCTCCCGGTTGTTAAAGGACGATTCATTGTCAATTTTTTTTTTTTCGTGTATTGATTAGTATATTTCATTATTGATTATGATTTGGCTTGTCTTATCTATTCAGTCAATCCTGGTATATTGGTAGCAGATGCCGAGTGCATCATACGGAAGTTAGATTTTGATTTTTTTTTTTTTTATGTGAGGTTTTAAGTAGATAAAAATTGAATTTGCCTTCTATACTTCATACGTTTACCCTATTATGGCAACACTAGACATTCAGATATTTGCCTCTACATCATATCAAAATCGAATATTATCATGTATTTTTGTATTTGTGATTCTTACCTTTCGAATTAAAGGAAAAAATATCCTTTAGAGGGAACGGCAGTGTGAAGATATTATTATGTCTGGCTGGAGGTATCCAGACGCCAGCTATAAAATGAGGAAATGATGTCGGAGTATGAGGGGAGGGGAGAAAGGACTCTCCTATACTGGGGGAAAGAGAGGCTCTGGTTTGTGCTTGGTAAAAGGTGGGGATGGGAAAAAGTTAGACCAGTGCTAGGAATAAGGCAGGCTAAGAATGGAGAAATGTTTGGTTTAAGAAGACTTGGATCCGTGTTAGGGACAAGGGCGACTTCGATTTGTAACGACCTATTGCAGAAGATAGGCCTGAAGCTCAACCAACGGGAGACGTGTAGAGGTTTGGATCATCATGATGCGGAGTGACCGGTTGCTGTGGACCCAGAACCAGGCCCCCCCTCATCCCGTACCAGACGGAGCTCACTAATTAGGGAGGGGGTCAGACTAGTGTTGGGATATGGTGGCATGGGAGGCCCATATTCGCGCTAGGGGAGAGAGGGGAGGAGATCAAACTAGTGATGGGGGAGAGGCAGTCTTAGATTCGTGGGAGGAGACTTAGGCCAGTGATGGTGGTAAGGGAGGCTCTAGTTAGATGTTAGGGAAGGGAGAGGAAGGGACCTGTGTTGGGGCTAAGGGAAGCTTAGATTCATGCAAGGAATGGGAGGAGACGGAGTCAAATCAGTGTTGGGGTTAGGGAGGCTTAGGTATTGGGGAAGGAAGCGAAAGTGGACAAACGAGTGCTGGTAGTGAAGGAAGCTCATATTCCTTCTAGGGAAGGGAGGGGAAGCGGCCAGACCACTGCTGACTGTGAGGGAGGTTCATTGGGCGCTTAGAAAGGAAGGGGGGGGAGGGTGTTCAAACCAGCGGTAGTTCAATTTTGAACTGTTATCGGAGCGTATTACGCCATGTGACCAGCGCCAACTCTATCGTTGGTTAATTCTTCGTGGTAAGGTTGTAACATTCTCCATAACACCTTTCGTTTTTATTTATTTACTTTATTTATTTACATGTATTTATACTAGTTGAAGATGTTAATTCGCTCAGACTTTTAAGCATATTTTGACAGTGTTAAATCATGAAAGAAAGTTACATCGGTACCTTTTCCTTTCCTATTTTCACATTTTAGTCCTGGAGACATACGTAAGCTATACTTTATATTTTTACAATTCACGACTTTTGTAGACAGACGAAAGCTTCGTAATTTGAATTATATTATACTATTAAAGTATATATATATATATATATATATATATATATATATATATATATATATATATATATATATATATATATATATATATATATATCCTGACTTTGATGTAACGACTCTTAAATGAACTACGACCTAGTTTATGAGAAATCATAGAACTTACACAGCCATGCTGCACGAAACAGCACTTGGTTTATTCTGAAAGATAAGTGAGGCTATCAGACGGAGGTCTGTCTGCGCAGCAAGGAAGCAGCAGCATTGCAGTGTGCTTTGATACTTGTATCAGCGACTCTCATCTTAACTGAGGGTTACACAACGTCGGTATTTATGGGTGAAGGAAGAAAGCTGTCGTGTTCTACCCTGAAATCTGATTTTTCCCCTCGGATGTTGCTGTTGTTTTCATTAGATCTGTCAACATCGTTTACAGTCTTTGCAGAAAGGAAGTCATCACTCCTTAAAACAGCTTGTATTTGTTGTTTTCTTTTTTTCAATAAAATGATTCTAGTTATTTAATCGATCTTTAAAAGAAGAGCTATATGAGAGTTTGGAGCAAGTGCACTGTATTTAGACTGAGTTTCATTATGTATTGTAAATGTCACGAAAACTTGACATAAGGAAAAGAAAAATACAAAGCTCAGAATAGGATGAGATTGAAGAGGAAGTACTCACGAGAGAGAGAGAGGAAGGAAGTTAGGAATTAAGAGTGAGGTGGGGGAGATAGGGCAAGGTGGTAAATAACTGAGGGAAACAGAGTCAGGGGACAATAGGAGGGAAGCAGAAGGGAGGTTGTGCAGGAAGAACATTTCCAGTGACATGGACGTTGCAAGAGGGGAAGGAACACTTATTTTCGTAAGATGACTATAATAAGAATATATCATCGAACATGACTCTTGTGTTTTCTTGATGGCTTGTCCTGTACATCAGTTCAGGAGCAGTTTTGTTTTACCTCGTCACTTATGGTGAGATATGTAGAGAGACAGGTGGATTTGGTGTGTGTGTGTGTGTGTGTGTGTGTGTGTGTGTGTGTGATTACTATTTGAACGTTACAGGAGAGTTTTACACTTGTACTACCATCTCTCTTAACCTTGTATATACGTATTATGTCTTTGCTCCTATGTTTGTATGCTCTAACACACACATACACACACACACACACACACACACACATACATCCTAGCTTGTGTGTGTGTGTGTGTGTGTGTGTGTGGTGCGGGTATTGTCTAGATATGCTGTTTTGTACAGCTTCCAAGCACGCTCTCTGGAGGATGGCAGTGTAAGATCCTTATCGTTGCATACTAGGACATCCTAGCTCCTGGACGACCATTGATCCGCGGCCAGTGTGAGGCATGACTCCTGCTGCCTACGCTGTTGCCAACGAACAAATGTATGGGACGTTGCCAAATAACACGACTGTTTATGCTTTTCCTGTGAGAAGTTGACTAGACCTTGCTATGGCCGTTTGTCGTTGCTGTGTCATGTGACCAGTTCCCTTCACTACGTCAAGTGAGCATATAGTTATCTATAATGCCAAATGAAATTTCGCCTGGTTAACAAGCGACCAATTATTTTTCGTCGATTTCATCTAACAGTTTGTTTATATTTTTGCCAAGTGATGAGATGCGTGTGTATGTCAAATGACTAATCGCCAGAGTTCTGCTAATTGTTTAGTTATTAAACTTTGTTGTCAAGGTTTCTGGTAGCCAAAAGTTTTCCCCAAGTCGCTGGTTGCTAACGTTGCTGCCAGGTGACTAATGCCTGAGATATTGCTGGATAATCGGTTGCTGAGACACGGAAATTTGTTGTCATTAACATCTCGAACATCCCTGTACAACCCTTGAGCATTATGGTGCAACCTTTTAGCGGAAGGTCTTATGTAACATGTTCTTTTGTAATGGTGAAGATGAGAGAGGGTTACGGAAACAAATAACAGCAATATTGTGCTTTATTGGATATGTACGGAAATGATGTTACAAAATCTGTGCACGTGGTGAGAAGAAAAGGACAGGTGATGATGTAAGCAGGTTTCGCATGGCGCTAATGTGTGGTGCCAAGTCTCGTGGAACTTCTGTAGAAGTGAGAGGCGTGCTACATTCCTGAATTAGTAGGCGGTTGCCATTTGTACGTTCTGCTGAAGGAGGGCGTGGCCATAGGTCCCATAGTTCAAGCTGCTTCTCAATACGGGCGTTGGCGATGTCTTACGCTAGTCCTTCTGAAGGTGGGGGGGGGGGGGGGAGATGGGAGTTAATGCATCACATGGTAGGCTGCTGCTGGCGGTGGAGCCTAGAGCCCTATGTTTAAGACTAATCATGAGCCAGGGGCGCGCTTTTGATCTGAGGCAACTTGACTGACTGAGGTGGTGACCACATCGATATGTAATGTGCCATTCTCTGGGTTGTGATTACGGAACGAAGGCGACCGCTCCCGGTAGAAGACGATGGGCCCTCGGGAATTATACACGTTGTTCATTGGTGGAGGATCAGGTGCTGCGAGCATAGCTTCTGTAGTTAAGGTCGAAAGTGTCGCAGTCCACCTGCTGATCTCTAACCTAAGAAGTGAACCTAGGCCATACAAGGCCTACGAGGTTACTATCATTTGTTTAATTCAGTGATTATAATAGCCAGGTGCAGCGCTGTGAGTGCATTTTCATCACCCTAAACCTGAAAAGTTTTAGTGTCATGGCTAATGACACAAGAGAACCCTTGGGTTATAATGGAGTACCCTTGGATTTAACCCTTGAGGGTTAGGTCAAAGGCCATCATAGCCAAGGATCATACCTTGATGCTAAAGAGGTCAAAGTTTCAGCCATCTCATATCAGAAAGAAATCATATCAGAAACAGGATCGTCTGGGAGGCAGTCGGGTTGGACAATAGCTGAGCGCATATGCTGACCCAGTTCCTAAATAATGGAAGAATTGTGTTGCCTAACTGTACGAGATCATCATTACCAGTTCCCTGCGTGGACGGCGGTGAAATTGCATAGATCATCAAGGTTAGGAGATCCGACGACTGGTTTTGGGACCTACTCGTTCTCTCTCTCTCTCTCTCTCTCTCTCTCTCTCTCTCTCTCTCTCTCTCTCTCTCTCTCTCTCTCTCTCTCTAATCAAGCCAGTGTCCCTCACGTCCTGTTGCAGGGGACCCGTGTGTACCTCGGGTGCTATGACTTTACAAGATCCATCTGAGCACCTCACTAACCAGCGTCATTCACAGGAAACCAGCAAACACTTTTGTGTTTCTTTTATACGTATGTGTGACGGTACCATACGGAGTCTGACGAACTGTTTTAGAACCTTTTAAACGGATGTGGGAGAAAGAAGAATCGTGAATGGAGAGAGAGAGAGAGAGAGAGAGAGAGAGAGAGAGAGAGAGAGAGAGAGAGAGAGAGAGAGAGAGAGAGAGAGAATTAAGGATTGGCCGCCAGCCACGTCAGCTGACCCCAGGAGGGAGCATTTCCTCCGCCCTTTGTCTCCTCGAGGAAGTAGACGGACAAAGTCTCACTCTGCTCACGAAATTAGGCTCTCCAGGCAGCAGTCAGTTACATGGTGAACCGCCATAAGGACTGAAGATGCTTGTGCCCTGTTACACCAAAAGTAATCATCAGCGCTCATGTGTACGCAGCGCAGTTACACGAGTCTGTGTCGCGTACTTTAGAAACACGCATCTCAAGCCTATTCACTCTGTGTCCGAGTTTCATTACTTGCAGCGGTGCCAAGTGGCCAGCTGCCTGAGATGACAGTGAGTCGTTCGTAGCTTGAAGCAAGTGCGCCAGGTGACCAAAATCATGTATGTTAAGGCTAGTGACCGGTTCGGTCGCTTGCGCGTTGGCTAAATCTGATTTTACGTTACCGTAGTAGCTGAATCATACAACTACTTGCAGATATGAACTCCTCTTGAAAGATTAAGGACAGCAAGTAGTTAATGAGTTCGTATGGAAATATTGTATACTTTTCAGTTAAGATATAACATGCCTTTATTCCTGCCTCCTCCCACCAGCCTAGCACTCTTCTCTCTCTCTCTCTCTCTCTCTCTCTCTCTCTCTCTCTCTCTCTCTCTCTCTCTCTCTCTCTCTCTCTCTCTCTCTCTCTCTGCCTCCACCCCCCTTCCCATCAGCCTAGCACCAGACATACGTGCACCAGGAAATGAGTGCACCATCAGGGAAGCTGTTGTCATTGTCTGACAGACCCCCAGCTGCAGCCCCGAGCCAGTCTGCTGTCTTCCTTATCTTTTTTTTTTTCTGGGATTAGAATGACATGTTACTGGACGGGGGTAACGAATGGGATTTATTCCACCCCTTGAACAAGAAGGTACGACCCTTACGCACGACGGTATGACCTTTGGGGTACAATGACCTAGCCTTCGGCCTAACCTTTACTTAAAGGTCAGGCAAAAACTTAACACGCTATTCCTAAAGGTCTTGACCGTCTTATACAGGGGTCATTGGGTTGTGCTTGAAGAAGTTTGAAATAAATCTATATTAAACCAAACTGTTGTTGAGGTGTTCATCGATATTAGTCTATTTATTTTATAGTCTAACATCTCCAAGATCTCCAGCCATAAACTACATGTATCGCTCATCCCCTGCCGTATGAGATATTATGGAGGTAGTAATGGGATCCATTTACACACTGCAGGATCATATGACAGTCTGTTTCGATTGAGATATATACGTACAGTGACTGACAGTCAATACATAATGATAATTCATTGGAGTAGCCTTCTGGGCACAGTAGAACTAATGTGTTGTGGCAGGAATAAAATGGAAAGACCCAGCTTATGTAGGAGTCATGCTGTGTGTCCGCTTCATTATATGAAACTGCAGCACAGAAGTTTGGAATTGCTTCGCGGCTTTGGTTGCCAAGGTCTGCCAGTGTTGTCTGAAACTCTCACAATACAGAAATATACCTCAGTAAGGCGCGAGCTGACAGCGCATTGAACTTCTGCTGCGTTTAAAGCGCGAGGCAAAACATTTTGTCGTGTCAAGGGCTGAGACAACAAGGTACATGACTGCGCCGTTCCGAAAAGCCTTTGTTTGGGAAAGTTTTGGTGTGACGCGTCTGAAGAGCACGGGACATATATATATATATATATATATATATATATATATATATATATATATATATATATATATATATATATAGGAGTTGTGGGAGTATGTGATAGAATGTAAGAAAGTAAATTCTCGATTAATATGGGTAAAATTGAAAGTTGATGGAGAGAGGTGGGTGATTATTGGTGCATATGCACCTGGGCATGAGAAGAAAGATCATGAGAGGCAAGTGTTTTGGGAGCAGCTAAATGAGTGTGTTAGCGGTTTTGATGCACGAGACCGGGTTATAGTGATGGGTGATTTGAATGCAAAGGTGAGTAATGCGGCAGTTGAGGGAATAATTGGTATGCATGGGGTGTTCAGTGTTGTAAATGGAAATGGTGAAGAGCTTGTAGATTTATGTGCTGAAAAAGGACTGATGATTGGGAATACCTGGTTTAAAAAGCGAGATATACATAAGTATACTTATGTAAGTAGGAGAGATGGCCAGAGAGCGTTATTGGATTACGTGTTAATTGACAGGCGTGCGAAAGAGAGACTTTTGGATGTCAATGTGCTGAGAGGTGCAACTGGAGGGATGTCTGATCATTATCTTGTGGAGGCTAAGGTGAAGATTAGTATGGGTTTTCAGAAAAGAAGAGTGAATGTTGGGGTGAAGAAGGTGGTGAGAGTAAGTGAGCTTGGGAAGGAGACCTGTGTGAAGAAGTATCAGGAGAGACTGTGTACAGAATGGAAAAAGGTGAGAACAATGGAAGTAAGGGGAGTGGGGGAGGAATGGGATGTATTTAGGGAATCAGTGATGGATTGCGCAAAAGATGCTTGTGGCATGAGAAGAGTGGGAGGTGGGCTGTTTAGAAAGGGTAGTGAGTGGTGGGATGAAGAAGTAAGAGTATTAGTGAAAGAGAAGAGAGAGGCATTTGGACGATTTTTGCAGGGAAAAAATGCAATTGAGTGGGAGAAGTATAAAAGAAAGAGACAGGAGGTCAAGAGAAAGGTGCAAGAGGTGAAAAAAAGGGCAAATGAGAGTTGGGGTGAGAGACTATCAGTAAATTTTAGGGAGAATAAAAAGATGTTCTGGAAGGAGGTAAATAGGGTGCGTAAGACAAGGGAGCAAATCGGAACTTCAGTGAAGGGCGTAAATGGGGAGGTGATAACAAGTAGTGGTGATGTGAGAAGGAGATGGAATGAGTATTTTGAAGGTTTGTTGAATGTGTCTGATGACAGAGTAGCAGATATAGGGTGTTTGGGTCGAGGTGGTGTGCAAAGTGAGAGGGTTAGGGAAAATGATTTGGTAAACAGAGAAGAGGTAGTAAAAGCTTTGCGGAAGATGAAAGCCGGCAAGGCAGCAGGTTTGGATGGTATTGCAGTGGAATTTATTAAAAAAGGGGGTGACTGTATTGTTGACTGGTTGGTAAGGTTATTTAATGTATGTATGACTCATGGTGAGGTGCCTGAGGATTGGCGGAATGCGTGCATAGTGCCATTGTACAAAGGCAAAGGGGATAAGAGTGAGTGCTCAAATTACAGAGGTATAAGTTTGTTGAGTATTCCTGGTAAATTATATGGGAGGGTATTGATTGAAAGGGTGAAGGCATGTACAGAGCATCAGATTGGGGAAGAGCAGTGTGGTTTCAGAAGTGGTAGAGGATGTGTGGATCAGGTGTTTGCTTTGAAGAATGTATGTGAGAAATACTTAGAAAAGCAAATGGATTTGTATGTAGCATTTATGGATCTGGAGAAGGCATATGATAGAGTTGATAGAGATGCTCTGTGGAAGGTATTAAGAATATATGGTGTGGGAGGCAAGTTGTTAGAAGCAGTGAAAAGTTTTTATCGAGGATGTAAGGCATGTGTACGTGTAGGAAGAGAGGAAAGTGATTGGTTCTCAGTGAATGTAGGTTTGCGGCAGGGGTGTGTGATGTCTCCATGGTTGTTTAATTTGTTTATGGATGGGGTTGTTAGGGAGGTAAATGCAAGAGTCTTGGAAAGAGGGGCAAGTATGAAGTCTGTTGGGGATGAGAGAGCTTGGGAAGTGAGTCAGTTGTTGTTCGCTGATGATACAGCGCTGGTGGCGGATTCATGTGAGAAACTGCAGAAGCTGGTGACGGAGTTTGGTAAAGTGTGTGGAAGAAGAAAGTTAAGAGTAAATGTGAATAAGAGCAAGGTTATTAGGTACAGTAGGGTTGAGGGTCAAGTCAATTGGGAGGTGAGTTTGAATGGTGAAAAACTGGAGGAAGTGAAGTGTTTTAGATATCTGGGAGTGGATCTGTCAGCGGATGGAACCATGGAAGCGGAAGTGGATCATAGGGTGGGGGAGGGGGCGAAAATTTTGGGAGCCTTGAAAAATGTGTGGAAGTCGAGAACATTATCCCGGAAAGCAAAAATGGGTATGTTTGAAGGAATAGTAGTTCCAACAATGTTGTATGGTTGCGAGGCGTGGGCTATGGATAGAGTTGTGCGCAGGAGGATGGATGTGCTGGAAATGAGATGTTTGAGGACAATGTGTGGTGTGAGATGGTTTGATCGAGTAAGTAACGTAAGGGTAAGAGAGATGTGTGGAAATAAAAAGAGCGTGGTTGAGAGAGCAGAAGAGGGTATTTTAAAATGGTTTGGGCACATGGAGAGAATGAGTGAGGAAAGATTGACCAAGAGGATATATGTGTCGGAGGTGGAGGGAACGAGGAGAAGAGGGAGACCAAATTGGAGGTGGAAAGATGGAGTGAAAAAGATTTTGTGTGATCGGGGCCTGAACATGCAGGAGGGTGAAAGGAGGGCAAGGAATAGAGTGAATTGGAGCGATGTGGTATACAGGGGTTGACGTGCTGTCAGTGGATTGAATCAAGGCATGTGAAGCGTCCGGGGTAAACCATGGAAAGCTGTGTAGGTATGTATATTTGTGTGTGTGGACGTGTGTATGTACATGTGTATGGGGGGGGGTTGGGCCATTTCTTTCGTCTGTTTCCTTCCGCTACCTCGCAAACGCGGGAGACAGCGACAAAGTATAAAAAAAAAAAAAAAAAAAAAAATATATATATATATGTATATTTATTTATTTATTTGATCGCCGTTTTTTGCGTTAGCAAGGTAGCGCTAGGAACAGACGAAGAAAGGCCACATCCGCTCACGTACATTCTCTAGCTGTCAGGTGTAATACATTGAAACCATAGCTCCCTATCCACATCCAGGCCCTGCACACCTTTCCATGGTTTACCTCGGACACTTCGCATGCCCTAGTTCATTCTATTGACAGCATAACCCCAGTATACCACATCGTTCCAGTTCACCATATTCTGTGCACGCCTTTCACCCTCCTGCATGTTCAGACTCAGTTTGCTCAAATTCTTTTTCTCTCCATCCCTCTACCTCCAGTTTAGTTTCCCGGGTCTCCTTATTCCCTCCACCTCTTACACACATATATCCTCTTTGTCAGCCTTTCCTCACTCATTCTTTCCGTATGTCCAAACTACTTCATCCACCTTCCTCCGGACTTCCCTATCTACACCCCATGCCTCGCATCCATACAATATTGTTAGAACTACTATTCCTTCAAATATACCCATTTTTGCCCTCCCAGTGAACGTTCTCTATTTCCACACATTCTTCAGTGTTCCCAGAACCTTCGCCCCCCCTCCCCCACCTTATGACTCACTTCCGCTTCCATGGTTACATTGCATCGCTGCCAGGTCCACTCCCAGATATCTAAAACTCTTCACTTCCTCCAAGTTTTGTCCATTCAGACTAACACTCCAACTGACCTGTCCCTCACTATATATATATATATATATATATATATATATATATATATATATATATATATATATATATATATATATATATACATATATATATATATATATATATATATATATATATATATATATATATATATATATATATATATACCATTAGCTTGCATCGTAAACTGGAAAATTGCTGTATCGTAATTCCTGATTCTATAGTTCGTCTGCTGTGTACTAACTTGGTAAGATCATAGCCAAGAACATTACTAGTTTACAGTTAATCTTCTGGACGTGGCTGTTATGTCATCTTTGATGAGCGCGGGAAATGTTCTTGATGAAGGTTTGTGTAGTGTGTAACGTGTTGCATACAGGAGGAGGTGGGCTGGTTCACCACTGGTGCAGACGATGGCTGCATGCAGGAGGAGGGGAACTGGTTGACCACTGGTGCTGAGGATGGCTACATACAGGAGGAGGGGAGCTGGTTCACCACTGGTGCTGACGATGGCTACATAACAGGAGGAGGGGAGCTGGTTCACCACTGGTGCTGACGATGGCTACATAACAGGAGGAGGGGAGCTGGTTCACCACTGGTGCTGACGATGGCTACATAACAGGAGGAGGGGAGCTGGTTCACCACTGGTGCTGACGATGGCTACATAACAGGAGGAGGGGAGCTGGTTCACCACTGGTGCTGACGATGGCTACATAACAGGAGGAGGGGAGCTGGTTCACCACTGGTGCTGACGATGGCTACATAACAGGAGGAGGGGAGCTGGTTCACCACTGGTGCTGACGATGGCTACATAACAGGAGGAGGGGAGCTGGTTCACCACTGGTGCTGACGATGGCTACATACAGGAGGAGGGGAGCTGGTTCACCACTGGTGCTGACGATGGCTACATACAGGAGGAGGGAGCTGGTTCACTACTGGTGCTGACGATGGCTACATAACAGGAGGGGAGCTGGTTCACCACTGGTGCTGACGATGGCTACATACAGGAGGAGGGGAGCTGGTTCACCACTGGTGCTGACGATGGCTACATACAGGAGGAGGGAGCTGGTTCACCACTGGTGCTGACGATGGCTACATACAGGAGGAGGGGAGCTGGTTCACCACTGGTGCTGACGATGGCTACATACAGGAGGAGGGGAGCTGGTTCAAGGCAGGTGCCTGGTGGAGAGGATATTGGCTACAATACCCTCTCCTGAGGACCATGAGTGGCCCACCTGATATAATTCTGTTTATTATGCTCTTGAGCACGACGGTATGACCCATAAGCACTACGAGACGCCTCTCCAGTACGACGGCACGACGCATGTGGACGAGGGTACGACGGTCGAGAACGATTGCACGACTCGGGAGCACGACGGCACGACCCTCGAGCATGATGGTGCAACCTTACATATGACGGCGTGACCTTTTTAACATGACCTTTAATGGTCAAATCAAAATGGCCAAGCCATCGTATCTAAGGTACGTGCGTACCGCCGTGCTGAAGGAGTCAGCACCACAGTTTCGAAGCAGTCTCGTGAGACTGAGTTCATGGCAAAGGTTCGTTTTAATATATGGCATGTATTATGGACTGAGAACCCGAGGACGCGCTGCCAAGAGCGTCTTACATAAACCTTGACCGTGCACCACATTAGACCTGAGTATGGGTGTCTTGATGACGGAACGGTGCTCTCCATACCAAGTCAGTGTCTGGTTAATTGGGCAGAGAATGCGAGCTGGGCTGGGGTTAGAGAGAGAGAGAGAGAGAGAGAGAGAGAGAGAGAGAGAGAGAGAGAGAGAGAGAGAGAGAGAGAGAGAGAGATGGCGATTTCTTTTTCGATTTTTTTTTGGGGGTGCATGTGGCCCCGGACGTAATAGGCGTGGCAGCAGACCAACTATATATAGCATGTCAGGCACTGAGGACTTCTTGACAACTCAAACTCTCCTCCCTCCACATCCCCCCTTCTCCTACATATTCAAATAAGGAGCAGGACAGTGCGGTACTTTAGTCTGTGACATCATCCTTGAGGATCAGGTTAAAGGTTACAGCCATCATACTGCAGGGTCGGACGTGCGTTACTCGAGGGTTGTACCATCCTGCTAACTGCTGAGAGGTTCGAGGCTATGGTATCGGAATTGCGTGAATGTTGTGACTGTCAAATTTAAGTGTACTAGTACTGTAAAAAAAAAAAAAATCACAATTATGTACGATGGTATGAACCTAGATTTTGCAGTCTCGATAGTATGCAGATGGAAAATATGCAGACTTTGGGGATACGTGAAAATGTTGACTTACTATTCCGCGAAAGCAATGAATACGTGTTTTTGAACTCCAGTCACGGACTTAAGTCTTTATAGAGGGCAGGCCTTTAATGAAAGCTTTAAAAAGATTGAAGAGCGAAAGACGTAAGAAGAGAAGATTCAAAAGGATTAAGGATTTTTACTTTTTTAAGGGTCAGGTCGTAGCAGTCAGGAAACAAATCAATATGTAACGGGATCAAAACACAGCGGTAATGGAATGAAACAAACACAACATCGGCCAACCCTTGATTTACTAACGGCTATATAGTAATCCTAGTGTGTAGCAGGTTGCCGATCAATAGTTTAGACTGTCTATGCTATAGTGATCTATCAGTCCTTGAAATATTCATGTCTTGTAAAATGTAGACAGTACACCCTCATTTCGTAGTAATGGAATAAGATTTGTCTGAACTATGATTTTACATGTCATCGTTTGATGCCTAGCGCAAATGTAATGTGAAATGTAGTATTGTATCCTTCTTGTATGGTGTAAATGTATGATGTTTGGTACCATTAGACTTCTGTGAAAATTTAGTCTTGTGAAAGTTAGGTGGAAAAAGAAAAATGTTCTCTATTTACCTCCTAGGAATGCTACGAAATGTAGTGCCAAGCAATGCCAGTACAGCCAAATCGAAGAAGGAAGAGTTGGAGTTCGTGTGGTGTTGTGAACAGCGCTCTATGTCAATACTGGAGGGATGTAATATTGACATACCGTCAAGACCTTCCAGAAAGTATAGTACGGTGTACTTCCCTTACACCAGCCACCGTTGCTGGGCCAAGGCAAACAGTGCTGGGTGTATCGGTACCCGCAGTAAAAGTACATATTGTCAGACATCACGGAAGTGAGATTAAACCGTAATGGTGTATTATCTGATTATATAACTTTAAAACCCCTTTTATTGGACTCGTGCAGCTTCAAGATTACACTTGTCGATAGCAGGGAATCGATAGGCTCTTCGAATCGAGAAATTCCACGACGGGACTGTATTCCTTTTCGTCCTTTGACAATGATACAACCTCGCTGTGAATGGGACTTTTTACTTGCTCGTGCGAACCACTTGTAGACGCTGAGCTAAGGACAGCTCTGCACTCGTTATGGACAAAAATTTCCCCACTACCTACCTATAGGTGAGAGATTTTCCAATTTTTTTTTTTTTTGTGTGTGTACGGCTTAAAGTGATATGTTATCAGTAACTTCGGATAGTGTGATAAGGTAGACAAACAATATCTTCCTTCTTATCAGCCTTTATCAAAACGAAACAATCCTCCCTTAACTTTACGAAGAATGAGGTTTATATTGCTTTAGTCCAAGCCGCCCGTACGTACCCCTGGCTAGTCGAGAAAAAGAATGTCTTCATTGGGATGTTGATATCATCAGCGGGAAAGGTCTTTAGTGTGGACTGTACTGTTTCTTCATGCTTATAATTATTGGTGAACATAGGCTTGATAACGAGATGTGTGTTTCTCTGGATAGAGTACACAGCAAAGAATTTACATTGGGAAGGGATGTGTTGAGAACGGTGTTAGAGGGATGACTGATTACTGTTTGCGTATCTGATGTGGTTGGTTGTACTGGTTTTGCTTAGAAGAGAGGGGATTTGATTGTAAAAGCGATTGAAATAATGACAGGAGGGAGACCTGATGATGCATAGTGATGCATATTTGCTGACCTAAATTGTGGTGATAATAGGATGATAAAGGGGAAGGCATTTTCACCCACCTCTCCCTCGGGCTTAACTTCTGGCAGAAACAAACAAACAAAAAAGAATGTGTGAAACACCGTATAGTATGGAGAAAACATCCTGCCACGGAAGTTGTACAGGAAACTGTGAATGAGAACGGTTTTTATAAATAGCCGCACTGGGGTTGGACACTGACAAAGGACACGGTTAAATGTCTCTGCTTGCTGCAGGGTTATATAAAATATAACTGATATATTTTGTTTCTTCTTGATTTGAAGGTAATGACATTCTTTTTGCATTTACTTCTTGTGACGGTATATTATTGCGGTGTTCTAGTACTGTGCAGCTGGAGAAAAAAATTGCCTAGTTGCATTCCATCTTTCTTTACTCTTCATACCTCTATCTCTAAATGTTAAGTTAGGATCCTGATCTGTAATTAACCTGACCCCTTCTTAGAATAGGTTGGGTTATTTTTGTTAGACGATACTCAAATCATACAAATAAACCCCTCCTTTTTGTTTTTTGTTAGACGTTGCTCGAATCATACCAATAAAAGGGATGACTTGAATAGCTTAGGTTTGTCGTTCGTCTTTTTAATTTTTCTGTGAGTGTCATATAACCAGAATAATTTGTATTATGTCTCTCTAAGCAAGAAAACAGACCAGCGGCACGGAGAGGACAGACCAACCCTAAATCAACCCACTTGGAATGATGGATAAGCGGAAGCAAGACAGTAATTTTCAAGTTTATAATGTTAAGATTTTAGTTCTTTGAAACGGGAATGAAGTGTTCCATGAGTAGATATGACAGGAAGTTAAGCAAAAATTATGTTGGAAAGGTGTAACAAAACACTTTGAATGCAGGAGGGAGATAGTAAATGGAAATGGATAAGTGTGGTAAATGCAGTGGCCCATGAACAGATGAAAACTGTTGTAAAAATGAAAGGTTTGAAATGGAGACTAACAAATCAGATACTCCTTTACCGTACATAGAAATGACTCTCTCTCTCTCTCTCTCTCTCTCTCTCTCTCTCTCTCTCTCTCTCTCTCTCTCTCTCTCTCTCTCTCTCTCTCTCTCTCAGCGGCAAAATCTCGCCGTAGGTGGAAATCTTTCAAAACCTAAGTATTGGTCCTCTTGTCAATAGCCTGTGGGAAGGGCACGGTAGGTGCAACACCCACACCTTCAGAAGTTCATCAGAGACCCAGTACCAACCCACTGTAACTCCATCACCTGTGAAACGGAACTGGGAGGAGGTCCTAGAAGGAAAGGAAATAGAAAAGACAAGAGTAAACTACTAAACATGGTCTTGACCCAAATAAGGCGCATGGTCCTACCAGGAGTTCTTAAGTGCTGAAGGAACGTGCAGGTACTCTTGAGTGGGCGCTTGAATTACATTCATCATATTCATGGAGGACTGGGCTCATGCCTGAATGTGTTTGTGGTTGAAGCTAAGGTCATGATGGAAGTAAATAATGACGAGGATTGCTTCAATTTGACAAGGGAACCAAGGCAAACTTCGCTGTTGATCTGATTATATCAGATCAACATGTCTGCATTTGTGAGATTCTCCTCTTTGCCTTTGATTAAGCTCGTTCCATCATGTTCGCTTCTAAGTTCATGATTGAAGAAAATCAGTCTAAGGGAAAATAATGAGTATGGGACACAGTGAAAGAAGGCTCAGATATGAATACTATTTAGCAGGGAAAGAGACTGTAAGAATACGTGTCTCTGAGTTCGATCTGGGGGTCTACATTGTATTTAACCTCTTGTCACAGCTCAGACTAGGGTGGATTGTAACTGGCAGAGATTAGAAGAGCGCTTAAGTAAGCGGATAAGGAGACGTTCAGCTCACTATTCACAGAGTATATTAGACAAAAGTAGGTTGGTCACGGCACTTGTAGAAACTTGTGGAATAACAGAGAAAGTCCTAGGATGGGGCAGCAGAGATGGTACCCAAATTAAGAAACTTGGTTTACAGTGAGAGGTTGGAGGCATAAATATGCCCACCACAGACGACAGAGAAGTAAGGTGTGACTTGATCACGTCAATTTAACGGTGTTTACAGTGAACATTCCTTCTACGGATGCAAAAACAGTGGAACCAGAGGCCTTAATACGAAACGAAGCAAGAAACTTATTAGTATAGCTGTAAATTAGTATTTTATAGCATCAGACTATTGAGCGAATTTGTTAAAGAGATGAAATTGTAAGTGCTGACGGTGCAAAACTTTAAGAAACCGTGTGGTAGTAAAGAAAGTTCAAGAGTCTAGAATTCCTTTCGTCAACTCCACGAATAGGTATTTACTCACCAGGAAACAATACAGCGCATCATGTTGGGTTATGTGGGTGTGCTAGGTTGCCAATGACGACGCGGGCGTAGGCCAGAGGGTTCCCTGGCTGCTTCTTGGCACATGCTCATGCCATCATGACTCAACCCCATACCACAACACGGGCAAAAAAAAGAAATATATGTATATGCATAATTTCGAATATTTGGGTGTGTCATTTTCATGCAAAGGAAGTTATGGAATTAAAGTCCGACGTGTAATTGTGGTTTTAGGCTTCTACATTGGTAGGTAAGTGTTCCGTATATTTCAGAAAATTCTGATTGTTCTTATCATTTCAGAGAACTTTAAGAATATCTTTTATGAGTTGCAGTCGAGGGTTTTGGAATTTCAGCATTTCATTGAGTTACGTTGCAGCTGTGCCTAACATCCTTCGGCCGCAGCTCCTTGTTGGGGCTGTGGTGTAAGCTAGGCTAGTCTGTTCTAAGAACCACAGATGTGTCCAACATGTCTGGTTCTGTTAAGTTCTCCTCTTGCCCTTTAGGAAGCGCGTTCTATCATGTTCGCCTTTCTGTAAGTTCATGACTGGGAGATATTCACTGTGTATATTACATTTTGATAGGTATTCACTGTGTATATCACATTTGATAGGTACAAATAAATCGTACAGTTAAACGTACGCGCACACATAATGACAGTTCAGTATAGATACAAGGACCCCTTTTTCCAGGAGCTATGTCTCCAAGACTGCGCTACTTCCATCAGCAGAGAAATGATGGTCTCCTTAGAGTGAGAAGTTCTTTGACGAGACTGTTCTCCCTATGGGACAGCCTCTCCAAAGGCGGCTTTTCGCTTGCTTTGTGTAACTTCAAGAATATATATATATATGGGGTTGTAAGGGAGGTAAATGCAAGAGTCCTGGAAAGAGGGGCAAGTATGAAGTCTGTTGGGGATGAGAGAGCTTGGGAAGTGAGTCAGTTGTTGTTCGCTGATGATACAGCGCTGGTGGCTGATTCATGTGAGAAACTGCAGAAGCTGGTGACTGAGTTTGGTAAAGTGTGTGGAAGAAGAAAGTTGAGAGTAAATGTGAATAAGAGCAAGGTTATTAGGTACAGTAGGGGTGAGGGTCAAGTCAATTGGGAGGTGAGTTTGAATGGAGAAAAACTGGAGGAAGTGAAGTGTTTTAGATATCTGGGAGTGGATCTGTCAGCGGATGGAACCATGGAAGCGGAAGTGGATCATAGGGTGGGGGAGGGGGCGAAAATTTTGGGAGCCTTGAAAAATGTGTGGAAGTCGAGAACACTATCTCGGAAAGCAAAAATGGGTATGTTTGAGGGAATAGTGGTTCCAACAATGTTGTATGGTTGCGAGGCGTGGGCTATGGATAGAGATGTGCGCAGGAGGATGGATGTGCTGGAAATGAGATGTTTGAGGACAATGTGTGGTGTGAGGTGGTTTGATCGAGTAAGTAACGTAAGGGTAAGAGAGATGTGTGGAAATAAAAAGAGCGTGGTTGAGAGAGCAGAAGAGGGTGTTTTGAAATGGTTTGGGCACATGGAGAGAATGAGTGAGGAGAGATTGACCAAGAGGATATATGTGTCGGAGGTGGAGGGAACAAGGAGAAGAGGGAGACCAAATTGGAGGTGGAAAGATGGAGTGAAAAAGATTTTGTGTGATCGGGGCCTGAACATGCAGGAGGGTGAAAGGAGGGCAAGAAATAGAGTGAATTGGAGTCATGTGGTATACAGGGGTTGACGTGCTGTCAGTGGATTGAAGCAAGGCATGTGAAGCGTCTGGGGTAAACCATGGAAAGCTGTGTAGGTATGTATATTTGCGTGTGTGGACGTGTGTATGTACATGTGTATGGGGGGGGGGGGTTGGGCCATTTCTTTCGTCTGTTTCCTTGCGCTACCTCGCAAACGCGGGAGACGGCGACAAAGTATAAAAAAAAAAAAAAAAAAAAAAAAAATAAAAAAAAAAAAAAATATATATATATATATATATATATATATATATATATATATATATATATATGTATATATCACTAGACAACATGCCCCTTTCATGGAGGTACATGTCTACACCCCTAGGACCCCTTACCCAGGGGTTAGGGTCAGTATGGACTCCTTTAAAGCGAGAAGTTCTTTTACGAGACTATACTCTTTTTTCATCAACTGACGAAGGTGTAAAACCTGGCCAAAGTTCACTTTAACGAGGGAGCGCCCATGCGTGAAGCATGCACATTTACAAACTCACAAAATGTATATGGTCAAAGAATACACTCCTTTATTAATCTTCTGGATCATTCTTTTCCTAAAACCAATTAACTACTAATCCCAGAGCTGTTCCTTTTTAATATGTGGTGGTGAATGGGTAATAAACGTTACCTATATACGAGTATGTTACTCATAACTCCTTGAACGCGACGGAACAACCCATGAGCATCACAAGGCGACCCTTGGATATGATAGCTTGACCATTCGACCGAAACCTTTCAAGGGTAAGGTCGCTATCATACCCATGAGCTGCCTGTAACGCACCCATATCTTATCCTCGCACACGTCAGTGCAACATTATGTAACATACTTCGTTGTTCGTAATATATCCTCGTACTTCTGCCAACATGTTTACCTCTGAGGGCTTCACTTAATTACCTTCCGTAGTCTAGTCGTCCCAGCCGTCTTTGTAATGGTTTTCAGTGATGATTATAAGTCAATAGATAATATTCATGTCTGTTCCTATGAATTTCTATTTTCATCTATTGCTCGCGCAAATAAGTGGTATATTTACTTATAATTGTTATGTGATCTCACAGTAGATCAGTCAGGAGCAATACGTCACTTGCCTAAGGGTACAATCTGACTTTGTTGTGACTGTTATGGCTCGTTGAATATTTGTGGTCCGTTGTTAGGCAAGAGGGTTTTGTACCCTGGCGTTTCGGGATCACTTTAATGTAATGGATTGAGATTATGTTACGTTGATCGTTTTAATCCGAGCAAGTAGTGGCACGGGATTGCTGAAAACCGCTTGTAGTATACCTGGGTTGCGGAGAAGGGTGTGTTTGGGGGGTGAATTAGGTAGAGGTTTGGGTGAAGCAGTAGATGGGATGTGGATCGTTTTGTTTTTATTTATATGTTGTAAATAGTTTGGATGGGGGGGGTACAATAGGATTTGTTTAGTTGAGATGGATTTCAAGTGCTTCATTAATATCCTCTTGGCGATGTGTGTTTGTTGTGATGTTGCTTGTGTTGATATTTGCCTATGTGTAATTATCTACTGTATTTTTTCCTGTTCAGGGAGAGAGTTCTACACTCGTGGGGCAGCTATTTCTTTAGCCTCTACATTCTTAAACTTCTTAAACTACTGTATGCCGTCTGCATTTACTGACCCTTATTGTGTGTGTGTGTGTGTGTGTGTGTGTGTGTGTGTGTGTGTGTGTGTGTGATTACCATTTGTGTGTTACGGGGAGAGAGTTTTACACTCGTTTTTGCCTCGTCTCTCCACCTTGCAAATATGTACCATGTCTTTACTCCTATGTATTCATGCACATACACACACAATGATTGCAGTGGCTATAGCCAGATCATTAAGTAGCGACTGACTGCATTGTCTGAAGCTGGATCATTAATGATGAATTGATTGATACTGAGACCATTGAGTAGATACTAATTACAGTGTATTTAACAAGGTCGTTAAGTACCTATAGCTCGGTAACTGAGAAGTGACTAAATGTTGGTATCTAGGTAGGTCATTAAGACGTGACTAATTGCCGTGTATTAGCTGTGCCCTTATTATCTATCCTATATAACATCTGGGTAGTAATGGGCGTCTATTCATAGTGTGTCGTTTATTATTCTTCCTTTGTCGTGGAGGTAATTGACCATGGTTAGGGGGAGGAGGGAGGGGTGGCGGCGGCCTTGAACTTATTATTGTAATTAAGGTAATGACTGAGGACGGTAGCTGCCCTGGTAATTAACCCATATTGATTTGATATTACTGGTTGTTGCCTGGCACCTCTCACATGGCCACCCGCACCTCTCACATGGCCACCCGCACCTCTCATATGGCCACCCGCACCCTCTCATGTCCTTCTGTACCTCTCACAAGCCACCCGCACCTCTCATGTGGCCACCTGTACCTCTCACAAGCCACCCGCACCTCTCATGTGGCCACCTGTACTTCTCAGATGGCCACTTGCACTTCTCACATGGCCACCCGCACTTCTTACATCGCTGCCCGCACCCCTCACATGGCCACTTGTACTGTTCACATGGCCACCCACACCTCTTACATGTGGTCAACCTTACATCCCACATGTGGCCACCCGTACCTCTCACATGGCCACCCTTGCCTCTCACATGGCCACCCACAACTCACATAGCTCTCCTCACCTCCCACATGTGGCCACCCGTACCCCTCTCATGGCCACCCTCACCCCTCACGTGAGGCCAGGCTAAAGGCATGAAGACCAGGGAGGGATTGGGCAAGGGGGGGAGAGCGGGTGGGGAGAGGAGGTTGGCCTATGTGAATAAACCAGCAGGTTGTCCGTACAGCACACATGGCCTGGCTGGTCTGTTGAGCACGACGGACGGTAAGACCTCTTGACCAGGACCCAGCCCTGCTCCACCTCCCCCTGCCTTCATCCTATGCCTCTCGGTTGTGTATACGAGATCCCCAGAACACCGTTTCTTAGTCTAGCAATGTGACAGGTATAGCAGGTATATTCAGCTGTTTATTTTAGGCAGGTAACGTAAACGTAGTTACAGATATAACCTAATCACTTGATACTGAAGACAAGTTATCTGAGTGAGACGTGACCGACCGTACCATTGTATTCGCCAGATCTCTGGCTGGCTACCTGCGCGTTCTCATCTCCCCAGCAACATCATGCGTCACCCTGACTTGCTGTGTTGAGATGTCCCCCCCCCGCCCCCCTCGTCCTGCTCCTCTCTGTCTTGCAAGTGAGCCAGTAAATTCACTAGCTAGGTGTTCGTGAGCCAGTAACCTGCAACACCTTCCTTATCGAGTCCGTGAGCCAGTAACGTGCAACATCTTCCTTATTGAGTCCGTGAGCCAGTAACCTGCAACACCTTCCTTATTGAGTCCGTGAGCCAGTAACCTGCAACACCTTTCTTATTGTTCAGATTATTTTCCCTTTTTCTAATGTTCGTTTATGTAGATACTATATAGTTACATAACCTGTTGAGTACGACTGTACATCCCGTGGTTATGTTGGCTTGGACCATCGTAAACAGTGGTCGTGCCGTTATGCTCGAGGGTCGTACCGTTATTTTTTTTTTTTTTTTTTGCTTTGTCGCTGTCTCCCGCGTTTGCGAGGTAGCGCAAGGAAACAGACGAAAGAAATGGCCCAACCCACCCCCATACACATGTATATACATACGTCCACACACGCAAATATACATACCTACACAGCTTTCCATGGTTTACCCCAGACGCTTCACATGCCCTGATTCAATCCACTGACAGCACGTCAACCCCGGTATACCACATCGCTCCAATTCACTCTATTCCTTGCCCTCCTTTCACCCTCCTGCATGTTCAGGCCCCGATCATACAAAATCTTTTTCACTCCATCTTTCCACCTCCAATTTGGTCTCCCTCTTCTCCTCGTTCCCTCCACCTCCGACACATATATCCTCTTGGTCAATCTTTCTTCACTCATTCTCTCCATGTGCCCAAACCATTTCAAAACACCCTCTTCTGCTCTCTCAACCACGCTCTTTTTATTTCCACACATCTGTCTTACCCTTACGTTACTTACTCGATCAAACCACCTCACACCACACATTGTCCTCAAACATCTCATTTCCAGCACATCCATCCTCTTGCGCACCACTCTATCCATAGCCCACGCTTCGCAACCATACAACATTGTTGGAACCACTATTCCTTCAAACATGCCCATTTTTGCTTTCCGAGATAATGTTCTCGACTTCCACACATTCTTCAAGACTCCCAGAATTTTCGCCCCCTCCCCCATCCTATGATCCACTTCCGCTTCCATGGTTCCATCCGCTGCCAGATCCACTCCCAGATATCCAAAACACTTTACTTCCTCCAGTTTTTCTCCATTCAAACTCACCTCCCAATTGACTTGACCCTCAACCCTACTATACCTAATAACCTTGCTCTTATTCACATTTACTCTTAACTTTCTTCTTTCACACACTTTACCAAACTCAGTCACCAGCTTCTGCAGTTTCTCACATGAATCAGCCACCAGCGCTGTATCATCAGCGAACAACAACTGACTCACTTCCTAAGCTCTCTCATCCCCAACAGACTTCATACTTGCCCCTCTTTCCAAAACTCTTATATATATATATATATATATATATATATATATATATATATATATATATATATATATATATATATATATATATATATAATTGTTCATGGAACTTTTGACTATAATCATTTTTAAGTTTAACAACAACTTTACCTTCGCCCAATTTTCGAAGTTCACGTCCCCCTCCCACACTCACATATGCAGACGACCACACAGCCACACCACAACGCACCACCACCACCACACAAGCCACAGTCAACATTGCAGCACTACGTCTCGCAATTAGAACGGGGGCCTTCAGGAAGCAGGACGTCCGCATCTCCCACAGAAATGCAGCCCCTTTTTCAGCCAAGAGTTGTGGGGACATGGGCTGTAACTGGCCAAGCGAAGGAAGTGCATATGAAGGCAGTGTGAGAAGGACTGAAGTCCTCCATCCCTTTCTTTTACCCTGTCCTTCACTGACGGCCAGAACGAATCCATGCCAACACCCCTCACCTTACCCTGAATGACCAGCCAGTCCCACTCAACGAAGCGCCAACGTTAGAACATCACATAAACGACACACACACACACACACACACACAACACACACACACACACACACACATCTTAGATATCAACACAGATTCCACAGACAAACTAAATTCCCACAGAGCCTTCACTGGCACCAGTTTTGATCAAGGAAAAGACAAACTAAATTCCCACAGAACCTTCACCGGCACCAGTTTTGGTCAAGGAAACGAACACCCTCACTATCACCTTTCAACAATATTGTTTAACCCTCTCTAAACTATACGTGACCTAACCTAGAAGTCACTTGGTCTTTCAGGATCGAAACATTCAAAGAACTGCAGATGGCCCAGAAGAGATTTCGAGACAATCACCGGCTGGTTAGAGTCCACAAACGTTCAACTACCTACACAACGAAAACAGAATTACCTCCAGTATAATCCCACCTCGGTATGCAACAGCATGTGCCTCCTCCTCCTCCTCCTCCTCTTCCTCCTCCTCCCACTTCATAACCCTCCACCGACCTCACGCAGAAAGGAAAAGCTCACCTCGTCCTCACGCTTCAGCCACAAGTGCTCAGCAGATGCCCTGTTTACCATCAAACGCCACTGTGACTAAACACATGAACACCGAATTGATTCTACAAACACTGAAACTCTTATTCATTTTTTTTTTTGTGTTCATAATTACCCCAAAACCAAATTACTCTGGAGGAGCCGTAGTTTTACTCAGCAGCTTTCTTAAGGTTCCTATAGCCAAAGTCTGCACTACCTCCAGTGGCAGGGAAATGTAGACACCTTTGTAGCAGGAAGTTCTTTGACGAGACTGTCCTTCCAATGATACAGCCTTGCCTACCGTGTCTTTTCACTCACGGTTTAAACTCGTGTAGGCAGAGACCGGTAACAACACCTAGTGTTCTTTCCACTTGCGCCTGCACTCCCAAGAAAAACACGAGTCGCGCTCGCGTGATTACACCCCTGGCCATCACCACCCATCTCTTCAATGTTACAGACATCGATTTAACATGCCGGAGGAGCCCCCCTCATGCCCAAAATACACCTACCACACTGAAGACGCTGACCACCTACTCCACACCTGCCCTCTACTTACACTGCCCAGACACACATACGACACCACCACACTTCGTGACCTGTGGTGCCGGCCAGTGGACCTGGCCACCACAGGACTTACCTCTACGAGACCCAGGGAATAAAGGACACCCAGGGGTCCTTCATCCACCAGTTTCCCTTAGAAGATATTATATAATTATGGACTAAATCCTGAAGCTGTACAGTGCCTCTTCACCTGGTGTGTGTATGTGTGTCTGTGTGTCTGTGAGTGTCTCATAAGGTACGTAAACACTGTGTTGGTATATTTGATGATATTTGGTAAAGACGAAAATGTTAGAGAATGTCCCTTCGTCTTCCTTTGGGTGCATCTTTAGAGCGAGTCTGTTAACCTGTTCCTTAATCTGGTCTCAGGACGTGGCTGACTACACACACATTGCATATATATATATATATATATATATATATATATATATATATATATATATTATAAAGTCATTCGTAACTGGACATCTGCCTTAGTAACTTAGTGGTAATAATTGACATCACACATATCTCTCAACCACTGATATATAGTTAAGACTCGCCCTATCTGTGGTTGCAGATAGTGCGGGTTTATCTCAGCACATCACGAGGCAGGTAAGTGCGTCCAGCAAGCTTAGGTCTTGCGATCAAAATTTGTTCATGGTAACGTCTCGGTGCCTTGGGGGGGTTGGGAGGGTGGGGTACTGTAATATTGGGGTGGGGGGGTGTTGTAATATTAGGGGGGGGGGGGGGGTGTGTACTATTGGACCCTCGAGTGACCACAGATATTGATCCTCCAAATGGTATTTATCAGTGTCGCGTTCTGTGTTGTTCGTATTTTATAATTTCGTTTCATAGCTAATGCTCTCTCTCTCTCTCTCTCTCTCTCTCTCTCTCTCTCTCTCTCTCTCTCTCTCTCTCTACATGCACGAATGCGAGAGAGTTACCGTCCCGGGAACATGCACGAATGCGAGAGAGTTACCGTCCCGGAACATGCACGAATGCATGAGAGTTACCGTCCCGGGAACATGCACGAATGCGAGAGAGTTACCGTCCCGGGAACATGCACGAATGCGAGAGAGTTACCGTCCCGGGAACATGCACGAATGCGAGAGAGTTACCGTCCCGGGAACATGCACGAATGCGAGAGAGTTACCGTCCCGGGAACATGCACGAATGCGAGAGAGTTACCGTCCCGGGAACATGCACGAATGCGAGAGAGTTACCGTCCCGGGAACATGCACGAATGCGAGAGAGTTACCGTCCCGGGAACATGCACGAATGCATGAGAGTTACCGTCCCGGAACATGCACGAATGCGAGAGAGTTACCGTCCCGGAACATGCACGAATGCATGAGAGTTACCGTCCCGGAACATGCACGAATGCGAGAGAGTTACCGTCCCGGGAACATGCACGAATGCGAGAGAGTTACCGTCCCGGGAACATGCACGAATGCATGAGAGTTACCGTCCCGGAACATGCACGAATGCGAGAGAGTTACCGTCCCGGGAACATGCACGAATGCGAGAGAGTTACCGTCCCGGAACATGCACGAATGCGAGAGAGTTACCGTCCCGGGAACATGCACGAATGCGAGAGAGTTACCGTCCCGGGAACATGCACGAATGCGAGAGAGTTACCGTCCCGGAACATGCACGAATGCGAGAGAGTTACCGTCCCGGAACATGCACGAATGCATGAGAGTTACCGTCCCGGAACATGCACGAATGCGAGAGAGTTACCGTCCCGGAACATGCACGAATGCGAGAGAGTTACCGTCCCGGAACATGCACGAATGCGAGAGAGTTACCGTCCCGGGAACATGCACGAATGCGAGAGAGTTACCGTCCCGGGAACATGCACGAATGCATGAGAGTTACCGTCCCGGAACATGCACGAATGCGAGAGAGTTACCGTCCCGGGAACATGCACGAATGCGTGAGAGTTACCGTCCCGGGAACATGCACGAATGCGTGAGAGTTACCGTCCCGGGAACATGCACGAATGCATGAGAGTTACCGTCCCGGGAACATGCACGAATGCGAGAGAGTTACCGTCCCGGAACATGCACGAATGCGAGAGAGTTACCGTCCCGGGAACATGCACGAATGCATGAGAGTTACCGTCCCGGGAACATGCACGAATGCGAGAGAGTTACCGTCCCGGAACATGCACGAATGCATGAGAGTTACCGTCCCGGAACATGCACGAATGCGAGAGAGTTACCGTCCCGGAACATGCACGAATGCATGAGAGTTACCGTCCCGGGAACATGCACGAATGCATGAGAGTTACCGTCCCGGGAACATGCACGAATGCATGAGAGTTACCGTCCCGGGAACATGCACGAATGCATGAGAGTTACCGTCCCGGGAACATGCACGAATGCATGAGAGTTACCGTCCCGGAACATGCACGAATGCGAGAGAGTTACCGTCCCGGGAACATGCACGAATGCGAGAGAGTTACCGTCCCGGAACATGCACGAATGCGAGAGAGTTACCGTCCCGGGAACATGCACGAATGCGAGAGAGTTACCGTCCCGGGAACATGCACGAATGCGAGAGAGTTACCGTCCCGGGAACATGCACGAATGCGAGAGAGTTACCGTCCCGGAACATGCACGAATGCGAGAGAGTTACCGTCCCGGAACATGCACGAATGCATGAGAGTTACCGTCCCGGGAACATGCACGAATGCATGAGAGTTACCGTCCCGGGAACATGCACGAATGCGAGAGAGTTACCGTCCCGGAACATGCACGAATGCGAGAGAGTTACCGTCCCGGAACATGCACGAATGCATGAGAGTTACCGTCCCGGAACATGCACGAATGCGAGAGAGTTACCGTCCCGGAACATGCACGAATGCGAGAGAGTTACCGTCCCGGGAACATGCACGAATGCGAGAGAGTTACCGTCCCGGAACATGCACGAATGCGAGAGAGTTACCGTCCCGGAACATGCACGAATGCGAGAGAGTTACCGTCCCGGAACATGCACGAATGCGAGAGAGTTACCGTCCCGGGAACATGCACGAATGCGAGAGAGTTACCGTCCCGGGAACATGCACGAATGCGAGAGAGTTACCGTCCCGGGAACATGCACGAATGCGAGAGAGTTACCGTCCCGGGAACATGCACGAATGCATGAGAGTTACCGTCCCGGAACATGCACGAATGCATGAGAGTTACCGTCCCGGGAACATGCACGAATGCATGAGAGTTACCGTCCCGGGAACATGCACGAATGCATGAGAGTTACCGTCCCGGGAACATGCACGAATGCGAGAGAGTTACCGTCCCGGGAACATGCACGAATGCGAGAGAGTTACCGTCCCGGGAACATGCACGAATGCGAGAGAGTTACCGTCCCGGGAACATGCACGAATGCGAGAGAGTTACCGTCCCGGGAACATGCACGAATGCATGAGAGTTACCGTCCCGGAACATGCACGAATGCATGAGAGTTACCGTCCCGGAACATGCACGAATGCATGAGAGTTACCGTCCCGGAACATGCACGAATGCGAGAGAGTTACCGTCCCGGAACATGCACGAATGCGAGAGAGTTACCGTCCCGGAACATGCACGAATGCGAGAGAGTTACCGTCCCGGAACATGCACGAATGCATGAGAGTTACCGTCCCGGGAACATGCACGAATGCATGAGAGTTACCGTCCCGGAACATGCACGAATGCATGAGAGTTACCGTCCCGGGAACATGCACGAATGCATGAGAGTTACCGTCCCGGAACATGCACGAATGCATGAGAGTTACCGTCCCGGAACATGCACGAATGCATGAGAGTTACCGTCCCGGAACATGCACGAATGCATGAGAGTTACCGTCCCGGGAACATGCACGAATGCATGAGAGTTACCGTCCCGGAACATGCACGAATGCATGAGAGTTACCGTCCCGGAACATGCACGAATGCGAGAGAGTTACCGTCCCGGAACATGCACGAATGCGAGAGAGTTACCGTCCCGGGAACATGCACGAATGCGAGAGAGTTACCGTCCCGGGAACATGCACGAATGCGAGAGAGTTACCGTCCCGGGAACATGCACGAATGCGAGAGAGTTACCGTCCCGGGAACATGCACGAATGCGAGAGAGTTACCGTCCCGGGAACATGCACGAATGCGTGAGACTTACCATCCCGGGAAAAAATGCACAATGCGTGAGACTTACCTTCCCGGGAACTTTGAAACGAATGCAGAGAGTTACCGTCCCGGGAACATGAAACAAATGCATGAGATTTTACCGCCCCCCGGGAACAGAAACAATGCGAGAGGGGTTAAACCGTCCCGGGAACATGCACGAATGCATGAGAGTTACCGTCCCGGGAACATGCACGAATGCGTGAGAGTTACCGTCCCGGGAACATGCACGAATGCGTGAGAGTTACCGTCCCGGAAACATGCACGAATGTGGCAGGAAGGATATGGTGGGATTTGAAGCCGGGTCGAGTTTAGGGTTGGTGGACTGAAGGGGATGTGTCCGAACCTGGCTTGTTAATGACCGTTAAACGGGGCATCATAGTTTAACAAGGTCGTTTCAGTAAATGTTGTGTTTTGATTGGCCGGTGGAGGCTTTACTGTCTCTTATGTTGACACACACACACACACACACACACACACACACACCACACATCTCTTCGTTGCATATCAAATGACTGTTATATTTTTCTCTTGTGTCTCCCCTGATGATGTGATTATTACACGAAAGTGCACTTGGGAACTTATCGTGTTTCATTTTCCTATTTATGGATGGGGTTGTTAGGGAGGAAAATGCAAGAGTTTTGGAAAGAGGGGCAAGTATGAAGTCTGTTGGGGATGAGAGAGCTTGGGAAGTGAGTCAGTTGTTGTTCGCTGATGATACAGCGCTGGTGGCTGATTCATGTGAGAAACTGCAGAAGCTGGTGACTGAGTTTGGTAAAGTGTGTGGAAGAAGAAAGTTAAGAGTAAATGTGAATAAGAGCAAGGTTATTAGGTACAGTAGGGTTGAGGGTCAAGTCAATTGGGAGGTGAGTTTGAATGGAGAAAAACTGGAGGAAGTGAAGTGTTATAGATATCTGGGAGTGGATCTGGCAGCGGATGGAACCATGGAAGCGGAAGTGGATCATAGGGTGGGGGAGGGGGCGAAAATTCTGGGGGCCTTGAAGAATGTGTGGAAGTCGAGAACATTATCTCGGAAAGCAAAAATGGGTATGTTTGAAGGAATAGTGGTTCCAACAATGTTGTATGGTTGCGAGGCGTGGGCTATGGATAGAGTTGTGCGCAGGAGGATGGATGTGCTGGAAATGAGATGTTTGAGGACAATGTGTGGTGTGAGGTGGTTTGATCGAGTGAGTAACGTAAGGGTAAGAGAGATGTGTGGAAATAAAAAGAGCGTGGTTGAGAGAGCAGAAGAGGGTGTTTTGAAGTGGTTTGGGCACATGGAGAGAATGAGTGAGGAAAGATTGACCAAGAGGATATATGTGTCGAGGTGGAGGGAACGAGGAGAAGAGGGAGACCAAATTGGAGGTGGAAAGATGGAGTGAAAAAGATTTTGTGTGATCGGGGCCTGAACATGCAGGAGGGTGAAAGGAGGGCAAGGAATAGAGTGAATTGGATCGATGTGGTATACCGGGGTTGACGTGCTGTCAGTGGATTGAATCAAGGCATGTGAAGCGTCTGGGGTAAACCATGGAAAGCTGTGTAGGTATGTATATTTGCGTGTGTGGACGTATGTATGTACATGTGTATGGGGGGGGGGGTTTGGGCCATTTCTTTCGTCTGTTTCCTTGCGCTACCTCGCAAACGCGGGAGACAGCGACAAAGTATAATAAAAATAATATAATATATATATATATATATATATATATATATATATATATATATATATATATATATATATATATATATATATATATATATATATGTATGTATATATATATATATAAAGTAATGATACTACTAATATCTTGTGGCTCATGCAAGTCGTAAATGGCGTATAAATGGGTCATGAGCCAGGGAATCGAACCCACTCCCTCCTCCTCCTCCTCCTCCTCCTCCTCCTCCTCCTCCTCCTCTGTTACCACTATCTAAAAATAAACCAAGAAGGAGGAGGTGGGCGAGAATCTCTCTCTCTCTCTCTCTCTCTCTCTCTCTCTCTCTCTCTCTCTCTCTCTCTCTCTCTCTCTCTCTCTCTCTCTCTCTAAAGCCCAGTCGCCCTTTCCTGACGCTACCTTTTGCCCAGGCGGGAAAAGCGAGGTAGGTATTACATATATAAGGAAAAATGGAACTCCATATATCGTGATCATGATTAATGATAACAAAAAAAGTGATTATGACGCTCTTAACGATATTCCTATCAGTAATCACAGTTCACCAAACTCAAAAATCTTGATTATAATGTTCAGTCATCGGCCGTTGGACTTCTATATAGCATTTTACAGGATAGAAGTATTCAGAATGATTCACAGCTATAGATATAGATGATAGATGAGACATATTATCTTTAGATTATTAGTACCATAGATTCGTAATTTAGATATTATATATAAAGCACCATAACTCTGGCTTAACAACAACGGGTCAAGACAGTCTCAATTAAACCGTATAAACCTAAATTTATAATTGTATAAAGACAGTGACGAAAATGTGGTCGTAAATACAGTTAAGACAGGTTTAATGTGCAGGGTGTGTGTGTGTGTGTGTGTGTGTGTGTGTGTGTGTGGGCAATACTGCTCTTATAACTTTCAATTTCATTACCCTTATCTATGTCTTTAAGTATTACGTAGGTCACAGAATAAGAGCGCATGTGTCTGACATGGAAACCTACCGTGATTCACATGGAAACTTGTCGTGATTCACATGGAAACTTACTGAGATGCCCATGGAAACCTACCATGATTCACAGAAACCTACCGTGATTCACATGGAAACTTGTGATTCACATGGAAACCCACCGTGATTCACATGGAAACTTAATGAAATGCACATGGAAACCTCACGTGAATCGTATGGAAACCTAACGTGATTCACAATGAAACCTAACGTGATTCACATTGAAACCTAATGTGATTCACATTGAAACCTAATGTGATTCACATGGTAACTCAACATGATTCACATTTCCCTTCGCTTATGACACTAACCCTGGGCCACCGCTGGGATGGGTGGGAGGGGCTTTGTGTCATACGGAAATTCCACCGCCAAATCTGTCCCCCATCACAGAAGACATCACTAGGGAGACACTCACACCGTTGTACCTCACTGAAAACCTATGACCCAAGGGGCTGCAGGATGACCTGGCATGTAAAAGGATGCCAGTGACCACATGAACCAATGACCAGAGGAGGTTATTGTACTATAGAAATAAAAGAAAAAGTAATTTGAGTACGACAAGATGTCTCGTTATGCCGAAAGAGGAGTGTCGCGGTGGTGGTGAAGAGGCGTACCGTCATGTTCAAGGGACGTACCGTGATGCCCTAGGGACGTACCGCGATGCCTAAGGGACGTACCATAGTGCACAAGAGGTGCACCGTCGTTCTCAAGAGGTGTACCGTCGTGTTCAGGGTGCGTGTGTGTGTGTGTGTGTATGTGTGTGTGTGTGTGTGTTCCATCGTGATCATGAGGTATGATGTGTCGTCACCACACATTAGGGTAGTCCCATACCATCATACACACCATGTGTCGTAGTCCTGTGGTCCAATTTCTGTATCCTAGCTGTTGTCTGTGTCTAATTTTTTTTCCTGAATATTGTCTGTGTCTTCTCTTCCCTGACTGTTGTGTGGGTCTCGTGTTTAAGACGTGAATTAATTCTTATAGATGAGATACTCTTTGTAGTCTGTTGTTATGGAACGTGGTCTGAGATCTGGCATTTTGTAATTTTTTGTGAAGTAATTATGTATTTGTCTATCTGACTCTATAATTGATAGATTAATTATAGTTTCTTTTCTTGCGATGTATCGCGGAAGACTTGTTATTATTATCATTTGATTCTCTTTGTTTGTTTGTCTGTTCGTATCATACATTTGTGTCTGTTCCTCTGTTTCAGTAAGCATGAATCGTACTTACATATTCATTCCAGTGAAAGACACTTCTGTCGGCCATAGATCACCTGCTGAAGGAAACTCCGTTCGTCTTAGGCTGGAAAAAGTTTAATCCACATACAGAGGAAATACACGGTGGATATATTACTATACTGATGAACACATATTTAACAATATATATATATATATATATATATATATATATATATATATATATGTATATATATATATATATATATATATATATTATATAGAACAGAGGACTGGGCCTTAGAGGGAATATCCTCACCTGGCCCCTTTCTCTGTTCCTTCTTTTGGAAAAAAAAAAAAAAAAAAAAAAAAATAAAAAAAATATAAATATAAATATAAATATAAATATAAAACCTTTGGAAACATGTCAGGGTATCGTTATTGGTAAAGACATGAGAGGGTAGAGAGTTCCAAAGCTTAGAGTTATAAGGAAAGAACCAGATATCAAAACGGCCCACCCGTGAGTCGCCAGCGGCCACACAGTAATCACGTGACTCAGCAGCTTGCCGAGTATTGCGTGGTCTAGCTAGTCGTGGGGGGCACACAAGCAGCCAGCTCTCGGGAGTGAAAATCTAAGTAAACCTATGGAAGAGGGAAAGTGAACCAACATTGAGGCGTAGAGGAAGAGGGTCAAGTTTGGAAGTTGGCCTGAGAGAGTTGATAAGTTGGACCTTTTTCGACTCTCAAGTAAGGATGCTGAGCTAGAACCACCCCAGATGTGAGAGCAGTACTCCAAACAGGGACGTATCAATCCTTTGTATATACGGGGCAACAGTTGTGAAAGAAAGACATTTCGACATCTAAACAGGACTTCAAGTTTTGTAAGGGCATACTTAGTTATTTTAGTAACGTGGGATATGGAAAGAGGTAAGTTGTGCGGAATTTTTGATGGAGAGATGGTTTAGAAAGTGGGTCTTGGAGGCATTGAACTTAACCAGATCTCGTCTACCCCGTGAGATATCCTGCCCAAGTCTTTAAGTTTATTGAGGAAGTTGTATCGAGACGAGATGCAGGTCGAGTGATAGATGAAGGATCAGAATTGACGGATGTGAAGGAAATAATAGTAGACATAGTAAAAGTCTAGAATCATGTTAATGCAGTATTTACATTGTATGTTCGTCATTGTCTTCTCCTCTTGGTAGTGAGGTTTGGTGGGGGTTGCCTCTTGTTTCAGGTCGGCTTCTTACCTGGTGTTGGTTGAGGTGGGGACGAGGTGAACACACCACATATTGTCCTCAAACATCTCATTTCCAACACATCCACCCTCCTCCGCACAACCCTATCTATAGCCCATGCCTCACAATTGAATGTTTGGGGACAATATGTTGTCTTCGGAGATATGATCGAGTACGTAATAAAAGGGTAATAAAAACTGTGGTTGATACAGCTGAAAAGGGTGTTTTAAATGGTTAGAAACCATTGATCGCCGTTTCCCATGTTAGTGAGGTAGTGCCAGGAACATACGAAGAAAGGCCTCAATCGCTCGCATTGACCATCTCGACCCCTGTATACCACATCGTTCCAGTTCACCTATTCCCGTGCACGCCATTCATTCTCCTGCATGTTCAGGCCCCAATCGCTCAAAATATTTCTCGCTATATCCGTCCATCTTCAATTTGTTCTCCCTTTTCTCCTTGTTCCTTCCACCTGTGGCACATATGTCTTCTTTGTCTACGTTTTATCTCTCATTTCTTCCATATTTCTAAACCATTTTAACACACCCTTTTCAGCTGTATCAATCACTGTTTATATTAAATTTCTCTCTTACCCTTTTATTACGTACTCGATCAAATCTTCGAAGAAAACATATTGTCCTCAAACATTCAATTTCCAACACATACACCCTCCTCCTCACAGTCTTAATTATCTATAGCCCATGCCTTGCATCGATATGGTATTGTTGTGACTACTATAACTTCAAATATGCCCATTTTTGCCCAACCAGATAACGGTCTCTCTTTCCACCCATTCTTCAGTGCTCCCAGAACCTTCGCTCCTTCCCTACCCTATTGACCCACTTCTGCTTCCAAGGTTCCATTTGCTGCCGTGTCCATTCCCAGGTATCTGAAAGACTTCACTTTCTCCGGTTTTTCTCCATTCAAACTCACACCCCAATAAACCTGTCCCTTGACCCTGCTGAACCTAACCTTGCTTTTATTCACATTTACTCTCAACTGTCAGCTTTCACTCATTCCTTCAAATTCAGATATCAACTCTTGCGTTTCTCACTCGAATCTGCAACTAGTGCTGTGTCATCAGCCAACAACACTTGAGTCACTTGCCATGCCCCCTCATCCTCCCACAGACTGCATACTTGCCCTCTCTCCAAGATTCGCATCTATCTCCCTCATCTCCCCAATCATAAACAAATTAAGCGACCATGGTGACATCGCACATCCCTGCCTCAGACCAACTTAGAACCATTCAATCTTCTCTTTTCCTAATCGTACACATGCCTTACACCCTTGATGCAGACTTTTCACTGCTTTAAGCAGCTTTCCTCTCACACTGTTTGTTTTTAAGACTTCTCTATCACCGTATCACATACTTTCTCCAGATCCATAAATGCCACATACAAATCCCTCTGTTTCTCCAAGTATTTCTCACACACATTCTTCAAAGCAAACACCTGATCCACACACTCTTTACTACTTCTGAATGCACACTGCTTCTTCCCAATCTGATGCTCTGTACTTGCCTTCACCCTGTCAATCACTACCCTCCCATACAACTTACCAGGTACACTCAACAGACTTATGCCTCTGTAGTTTGAACTCTCACCTCTATCCCCTTTGCCTTTATACAGTGGCACTGTTCATGCATCCCGCCAAGCCTCATGCACCTAACCATGACTTATACATACAATGAAAAGCCTAACTAACCAATCAACAACACAGTCACACCCCCTTTCTTAATAAATTCAACTTCATCCACTCCATGACTCTCACTTCGCATACCACCCCGACCAAAGCACCTTACATCTGCCACCTTGCCACCAAACACAATCAACAGTCCTGCAGAATACTCACTCCATCTCCTCCTCATTTCATCACTATATGTTACCACTTCCCCTTTTGACACATTTCACTCGTATACCTATTTATTTATCTAGTTTCTCGCACGCTGTTAACCTCTCTTCAAAACATCTTATTCTTCCTAAACTTTATTGGTTCTCACTCACCCCAACTCTCATTTGCCCTCTTTTTGAACCCCTGCACCTTCCTCTCGACCTATCTACACTTTGTTTTATACTTCCCTTAATCATTTACACTTCGTCCATATAAGTGCTGCCCGTACGCCTTTCTGTTTTCTTTTACTAGCTACTTTACGTACCTCTTCATTTCACCGCGCACTACCCTTTCTATTCACAGTCACAGTCACTTGTTTACCAAATGGCGTCCTAGCTACGTCTGTTCGTTGTATATAACTGACTTATAATTCTCTCTTGTGTCTCCCTGATGATGTGATTATTACACGAAAGTGCACTTGGGAACTTATCGTGTTTCAATTCCCCGTAGACTCACAGGAATATATATATATATATATATATATATATATATATATATATATATATATATATATATATATATATATATATATATATATATATATATATGTGTGTGTGTGTGTGTGTGTGTGTGTGTGTGTGTGTGTGTGTGTATGTGTGTGTATTTTATCCCTGGGGATAGGGGAGAAAGAATACTTCCCACGTATTCCCTGCGTGTCGTAGAAGGCAACTAAAAGGGGAGGATGCGGGAGGCTGGAAATCCTCCCCTCTCGTTTTTTAGTCTTCCATAAGAGGAACAGAGAAGGGGGCCAAGTGAGGATATTCCCTCAAAGACCCAATCCTCTGTTCTTAACGCTACCTCGCTAATGCGGGAAATGGCGAATGGTATGAAAGAAATATATATATATATATATATATATATATATATATATATATATATATATATATATATATATATATATATTATATATATATATATATATATGTATATATATATATATATATATATATATATATATATATATATATATATATATATATATATATATATATATATATATATATATATATGGTTTGGATGGTATTGCAGTGGAATTTATTAAAAAAGGGGGTGACTGTATTGTTGACTGGTTGGTAAGGTCATTTAATGTATGTATGACTCATGGTGAGGTGCCTGAGGATTGGCGGAATGCGTGCATAGTGCCATTGTACAAAGGCAAAGGGGATAAGAGTGAGTGCTCAAATTACAGAGGTATAAGATTGTTGAGTATTCCTGGCAAATTATATGGGAGGGTATTGATTGAGAGGGTGAAGGCATGTACAGAGCATCAGATTGGGGAAGAGCAGTGTGGTTTCAGAAGTGGTAGAGGATGTGTGGATCAGGTGTTTGCTTTGAAGAATGTATGTGAGAAATACTTAGAAAAGCAAATGGATTTGTATGTAGCATTTATGGATCTGGAGAAGGCATATGATAGAGTTGATAGAGATGCTCTGTGGAAGGTATTAAGAATATATGGTGTGGGAGGCAAGTTGTTAAAAGTTTTTATCGAGGATGTAAGGCATGTGTACGTGTAGGAAGAGAGGAAAGTGATTGGTTCTCAGTGAATGTCGGTTTGCGGCAGGGGTGTGTGATGTCTCTATGGTTGTTTAATTTGTTTATGGATGGGGTTGTTAGGGAGGTGAATGCAAGAGTTTTGGAAAGAGGGGCAAGTATGAAGTCTGTTGGGGATGAGAGAGCTTGGGAAGTGAGTCAGTTGTTGTTCGCTGATGATACAGCGCTAGTGGCTGATTCATGTGAGAAACTGCAGAAGCTGGTGACTGAGTTTGGTAAAGTGTGTGAAAGAAGAAAGTTAAGAGTAAATGTGAATAAGAGCAAGGTTATTAGGTACAGTAGGGTTGAGGGTCAATTCAATTGGGAGGTGAGTTTGAATGGAGAAAAACTGGAGGAAGTGAAGTGTTTTAGATATCTGGGAGTGGATCTGGCAGCGGATGGAACCATGGAAGCGGAAGTGGATCATAGGGTGGGGGAGGGGGCGAAAATTCTGGGGGCCTTGAAGAATGTGTGGAAGTCGAGAACATTATCTCGGAAAGCAAAAATGGGTATGTTTGAAGGAATAGTGGTTCCAACAATGTTGTATGGTTGCGAGGCGTGGACTATGGATAGAGTTGTGCGCAGGAGGATGGATGTGCTGGAAATGAGATGTTTGAGGACAATGTGTGGTGTGAGGTGGTTTGATCGAGTAAGTAACGTAAGGGTAAGAGAGATGTGTGGAAATAAAAAGAGCGTGGTTGAGAGAGCAGAAGAGGGTGTTTTGAAATGGTTTGGTCACATGGAGAGAATGAGTGAGGAAAGATTGACCAAGAGGATATATGTGTCGGAGGTGGAGGGAACGAGGAGAAGAGGGAGACCAAATTGGAGGTGGAAAGATGGAGTGAAAAAGATTTTGTGTGATCGGGGCCTGAACATGCAGGAGGGTGAAAGGAGGGCAAAGAATAGAGTGAATTGGAGCGATGTGGTATACCGGGGTTGACGTGCTGTCAGTGGATTGAATCAAGGCATGTGTATGGGGGTGGGTTGGGCCATTTCTTTCGTCTGTTTCCTCGCGCTACCTCGCAAACGCGGGAGACAGTGACAAAGCAAAAAAAAAAAAAAAAAAAAAAAAAAAAAAAATATATATATATATATATATATATATATATATATATATATATATATATATATATATATATATATATATATGTATATATATATATATATATATATATATATATATATATATATATATATATATATATATATATATATATATATATTCTCTGAGGCATATCTTTAAATAATTTCATGTGTTTTAAGGTTGAGCTATTTCTCCTGAATCTATAGTTCATATGAAAGTGGTAATGCATAACGTTCCTTGTGTAAGTTAGTTAATATTCCTGCAAAAAAGTGTGTTGATGAATGGTCTCAGCGGGCTGGAAATAATTTGACAAATATCTGAATTTTGACCTTCCACAACGTGTACGAAACATGGAACCTCCGAGTTGATATGGAACATTCTGGGAGTTGAAAGTCAACCAACGTTGTCTAATGGCAAAGGAACATGCGGAGCCACACGTCACGGAATCTATTTCACTTTCAAATACAACTACAGTAATGTATTAGTTACAGTATGTATCCTCATATCATCAGCCATGTCGGGTGTCACTGATAAACCACATTTCTCACTGCAGTACAATAGTCATTTTTAATGGGCTATGGAAACACAGGCGTACATCATAACAGGACTGTAATAGGTGTACATCATAACAGGATTATAATAGGTATACATCATAACAGGATTGAACTCCTTATTACATGCATTTTAGAGGATCGAGCACCTATAACACGAGGCTACGGCCATCGAGCACGATGCTACAACCCATTGGTCAGCTCAAAGGCCAGGCCATCATATCAAAGGGCTTTAGCGTCTTGCTCAAGGGCATTACCGTCATGCTCAAGGGCATTAGTATGCACAAGGGCATTACCGTCATGTACAAGGGCATTACCGTCGTGCTCAAGGGCATTACCGTCGTGCTCAAGGGCATTACCGTCGTGCTCAAGGGCATTACCGTCGTGCTCAAGGGCATTACCGTCGTGCTCAAGGGCATTACCGTCGTGCTCAAGGAGTTATGATAATTTGCATACATTCCTTGACTCTATCATAACTGTGACGTCACTCTGGCCATCTTGTTAAGAGAGCAATGGACGTCTGTATTAAGGAAAATTGTGGCCATACAAACTACAGCGAGAGAATCACTGATTGTTGAGTAACATTTAGAAATGAAACACACACACCCACCCACACACAGACACACACACACACACACACACACACACACACCTGGTATAGGCTAGGATGTGTGTGTGTGTGTGTGTGTGTGTGTGTGTGTGTGTGTGTGTCTATGTACGTTAATATGAGTAAAGACATAGTACATATACACAAGGTTAAGAGACGGGCAACACGAATGTAACACTCCCGTCAGAACACACACACACACACACACACACACACACACACACACACACACACACACACACACACACACACACACACAAATCCTCCTCACACACGTTAGTTAAGAATATTGACAGAAGTCATTAAGATGATACTGGGTCATTCTTCTGTCTCTTTCCTACTTTGGAGCTGCGATCAGTGACAGGAGTATGTAGCTACAAGAGGACAGATGTTACATTGATTAATACAGGTGTCAGAATGGTGTTGTATTACATTCTGATAACATCACTCGTGCTGGAAATCCCACACAGAAAAGCAATTGATCGCACATAGTTATCATTAATCCCATAGAGCAGTTATTAATCCTTAAAGGAATAGTTATATTTGCCACACAGAATAGCTATTGACCCCACACAGAATGGCTTTTAACCCCACACATTATACCCATTAACCCCACACAAAATAGCCATTAACCCAACAGAGGATAGCCATTAACATCACACAGAATAGCCATTAACCTCACACAGAATAGGGGGGGGAGGCATTTCATGTGTGGCGGGGTGGCGACGAGAATGGATGAAGGCAGCAAGTATGAATATGTGCATATGTATATATGTACATGTCTGGGTATGTATATGTATGTATACGTTGAAATGTATAGGTATGTATATGTGCGTGTGTGGGCGTGTATGTATATACATGTGTATGTGGGTGGGTTGGGCCATTCTTTCGTCTGTTTCCTTGCATTACCTCGCTAACGCGGGAGACAGCGACAAAGTGTAATAAATGTAAATATATATATATATATATATATATATATATATATATATATATATATATATATATATATATATATATATATATATATTTTTTTTTTTTTTTTTTTTTTTTTTCTTTTGCTTTGTCGCTGTCTCCCGCGTTTGCGAGGTAGCGCAAGGAAACAGACGAAAGAAATGGCCCAACCCACCCCCATACACATGTATATACATACGTCCACATACGCAAATATACATACCTACACAGCTTTCCATGGTTTACCCCAGACGCTTTACATGCCCTGATTCAATCCACTGACAGCACGTCAACCCCGGTATACCACATCGATCCAGTGCACTCTATTCCTTGCCCTCCTTTCACCCTCCTGCATGTTCAGGCCCCGATCACACAAAATCTTTTTCACTCCATCTTTCCACCTCCAATTTGGTCTCCCACTTCTCGTTCCCTCCACCTCCGACACATATATCCTCTTGGTCAATCTTTCCTCACTCATTCTCTCCATGTGCCCAAACCATTTCAAAACACCCTCTTCTGCTCTCTCAACCACGCTCTTTTTATTTCCACACATCTCTCTTACCCTTACGGTACTTACTCGATCAAACCACCTCACACCACACATTGTCCTCAAACATCTCATTTCCAGCACATCCATCCTCCTGCGCACAACTCTATCAATAGCCCACGCCTCACAACCATACAACATTGTTGGAACCACTATTCCTTCAAACATACCCATTTTTGCTTTCCGAGATAATGTTCTCGACTTCCACACATTCTTCAAGGCTCCCAGGATTTTCGCCCCCTCCCCCAACCTATGATCCACTTCCGCTTCCATGGTTCCATCCGCTGCCAGATCCACTCCCAGATATCTAAAACACTTTACTTCCTCCAGTTTTGCTCCATTCAAACTTACCTCCCAATTGAATTGACCCTCAACCCTACTGTACCTAATAACCTTGCTCTTATTCTTATTTACTCTTAACTTTCTTCTTTCACACACTTTACCAAACTCAGTCACCAGCTTCTGCAGTTTCTCACATGAATCAGCTACCAGCGCTGTATCATCAGCGAACAACAACTGACTCACTTCCCAAGCCCTCTCATCCCCAACAGACTTCATACTTGCCCCTATTTCCAAAACTCTTGCATTTACCTCCCTAACAACCCCATCCATAAACAAATTAAACAACCATGGAGACATCACACACCCCTGCCGCAAACCTACATTCACTGAGAACCAATCACTTTCCTCTCTTCCTACACGTACACATGCCTTACATCCTCGATAAAAACTTTTCACTGCTTCTAACAACTTGCCTCCCACACCATATATTCTTAATACCTTCCACAGAGCGTCTCTATCAAGTCTATCATATGCCTTCTCCAGATCCATAAATGCTACATACAAATCCATTTGCTTTTCTAAGTATTTCTCACATACATTCTTCAAAGCAAACACCTGATCCACACATCCTCTACCACTTCTGAAACCACACTGCTCTTCCCCAATCTGATGCTCTGTACATGCCTTCACCCTCTCAATCAATACCCTCCCATATAATTTACCAGGAATACTCAACGAACTTATACCTCTGTAATTTGAGCACTCACTCTTATCCCCTTTGCCTTTGTACAATGGCACTATGCACGCATTCCGCCAATCCTCAGGCACCTCACCATGAGTCATACATACATTAAATAACCTTACCAACCAGTCAACAATACAGTCACTCCTTTTTTAATATAATTATCCCTGGATTTACATTTTCACCATTCTCTTCGCCACTGTCTCTGTTGATCACCGAGTTAGGGTGAATGGTCTATGGGGCAGATTTTGGTGTGATGGTTGAAAGATAGAAAAAGGGCAGTGAACCTGATGGAGAGGCGGTGCCTCTGACTGGGAAATGTAGGCTGTCTTCAACACAACTGTTCGTCTGCTTAACATAGTCTAAAGGGCCATGTGGCATAAGTTGGGATTGTCCTGCTTGTTTAGTAAACCTTTTGGTCTCTCAAGAGTATAACTGACATTGTTATGGTGACAGACAGACTGGGTTGTGGTAGCTGAAACCTATCACGTAACGTGGGGAGGGAGGAGGGGGTGTGGGGGGGGTTTTAGCAGCGACCCTTGTCATGGTGGATGAACACACTGCAAATTGAGGTTGAACATTAAGCCAGGCTCGTGGAGACAGTCGTGACCGTATAGTGTTCCGTGATGGCGCTGAGAACCGTGTATTTTCCGTGGCTTCCAGTGGGATTATGTTGTCGCAGGAAGGTAGCAGATGAACCATTCATGATCGTCCCTCCTCCTGTCTCCTCTCAGTGTTGGGGGGAGGGAGGGAGGGAGGGAGGGAGGGGTGGTATGGTGAGCAGTCTCCGCTTGCCCTCCCCGCTTTGCCAAGTCGTTCTCAATGCCTTCCAGCGGTTCGAATCACCTCACCTAGACCTCACAGAGTCCCCTGAAGCCTGTATTGTCTCCGATGTCGATTAAGTAGCCATTGTTGCCCAGCGCGTAGTTGTCCACGCCGGTGTTGTTTAGCGTGTTGGGCGCCCAGTTCGGGTGTTCGGTGGCCACCCGGCCTCTCATGTCAACCCATTTCCCTCCCTCCGCCTGCATCCCGACGTACAGGTTGGCATCTTGGAACACATGATGCAGGATCATCATACTGGCGGTGTGTGGCGGGAGGGCCAGCCTACCGCCCATGTCCTCACACTGGGCCTTGACCTCAGTCCAGGTGCCGGGGGTGCTGGAGAGGTGCAGGAGGCGGCTGTCCCAGCCGGCGACGTAGTAGGTACGGAGGAAGGCCTCCGCGACCATCGTGACGATCGGGAAGGGGAACGACTCCAGCAGGCGGCACTCGCCGGTCATCGCGTGCCACGTGTACACCCAACACCCTTGCTGCTGGCTGCACTCGCTTCCACACCTGTGACCACACCTGCTGGCTTAGTGAGAGACCAACACCGCCTCCCACTCCTCCTCCCCGCCCACAAACACCTGCTGTCCTACTTGATATCACACACCTGCTGTTGTTATTGAGATTACATCTGCTGTATTAGTGGTGGTTCCTCCACACCTGCTTTGCTAGAAATGTGACCCATGCTTCATGATTGCGCCTCACCTGCTTTTTGTTACAGTGCTCATGCTGTACACATGCTGTGCTGGTGATGTTACACCTGCTGTGTTACTAATGTGTTACACGCCCTAACCTGCTGTCTCATGTAATGTCACATCTGCTGTGTTAGTGATGTTACACCTGCCTGCTGCTGTCGTAGTACTGTGACACCCTCTGTGTTACTGACGTTACACTTGTTACTACAGTCACAGCTGAGCTGATATGAATAACGCCAGACGTGTCACTTAGTTCTTGGATCACTGAGCAATGTTGCTAGCTGTGTAGGATGTGGTGGTCAGGGTGGGAGGGAATGGTGGCGATGAGGGAGGGTGTGATGGCCAGGGAGGCAGGGAATGGTGGTGATGAAGAAGGGTTTGATAGCCTGGGAGGGAGGAAGTGGTGGTGGGGAGGGAGAAAGTGGTGGTGGGGAGGGAGAAAGTGGTGGTGGGGAAGGGAGGAAGTGATGGTGGGGAGGGAGGGTGTGGTAGCCGTAGTAGAGGGGCGTAGTGGAGGGTGCGGTAGCCAGGGAGGGAGGAAGTGCTGATAGCGGTGTGGGAGGGTGTGGTGGCCAGGGTGGAAGGGGTGGTGGTAGATGAGGGAGGGTGTGGTAGCCAGGGAGGGAGGGTGTGGTAGCCAGGGAGGGAGGGTGTGGTAGCCAGGGAGGGAGGGTGTGGTGGCTAGGGAGGGAAGGAGTGATGGCCAGTGTGGAAGGGGTGGTGGTAGATGAGGGAGGGTGTGGTAGCCAGGGAGGGAGGGTGTGGTGGCTAGGGAGGGAAGGAGTGGTGGCCAGGGTGGAAGGGGTGGTGGTAGATCAGGGAGGGTGTGGTAGCTCTCCATCAGGACCAGCAGACCCGAAGCCCAGAGGGACCGTATCTGCTGACCATGGCTGACACCCGCGAATTTTGCTGCCCCTGACGTCAGTCCTGGGGACAGTGTTTTCAGTGTCGTCATGTGTTCGGACGCCTGCTGTGTTAGGACCTCACACTGTAGGACATCCTCGTATGTTATGGACTTCACGCCTGTGGTACACCCGCTGTGTCCTTGTTTGTGACATCATGGTCGACCACCTGCCTTGTGCTTTTCGCGAAAATATGATAAGCCTTGGGACGTCTGCTAAGTTAGTGACGTCACTCCCGCGTAAATCAGCCATGTTAGTGACGTCAAGTCCAGGAACGCTCCGCTTTGTTAGTGATATCACACCTAGAGCATCTGCCTCGGAAGTGATGTCGCACCCGGAACTCCCGCTCTGTTGGTGACGTCACGCCCAGAAACACCTGCCTTGTCAGTGACGTCACGCTTTGGAAGTGATGGCACACCTGGAACACCCGCTTTGTTGGTGACGTCACTTACAGAGACTCCACCCGCGGCTTAGGTTCTTTACGTCACTCTTGAGGACATCCGGGGACATCATGCGTCCGTATCATCACACTTGGTGAATTATGTCTTTGACATCACACGTGAGAGGGGGGGGGGGGGACATCATGACCACACGTCCTCCAGTCTGTCCTGGGACCCCATACACACACACACACACACACACACACACACACACACACACACACACACACACACACAATTCCCGGTAAGAAAGTCTGCCTCAAGGACATGAGAGGCGTTTTGTATATATGGCGTCATGATGTTGCCCGTGAGCAGGTGTTACATATCTACAGAGGGGGGTGGGGGGTGTTATTCGCCCTAGTATGGAGTACACTGCTTACATATTTTTTTTTTTTTAATGCTAGTTGAGACGACACGGGAGCTGAGGCCCTAATCAAGGCCATCCCATTAACGCTCTCTCTCTCTCTCTCTCTCTCTCTCTCTCTCTCTCTCTCTCTCTCTCTCTCTCTCTCTCTCTCTCTCTCTCTCTCTCTCTATATATATATATATATATATATATATATATATATATATATATATATATATATTTTTTTTGTCGCTGTCTCCCGCGTTTGCGAGGTAGCGCAAGGAAACAGACGAAAGAAATGGCCCAACCCACCCCCATACACATGTATATACATACGTCCACACACGCAAATATACATACCTACACAGCTTTCCATGGTTTACCCCAGACGCTTCACATGCCCTGACTCAACCCACTGACAGCACGTCAACCCCGGCATACCACACCGCTCCAATCCACTCCATTCCTTGCCCTCCTTTCACCCTCCTGCATGTTCAGGCCCCGATCACACAAAATCTTTTTCACTCCATCTTTCCACCTCCAATTTGGTCTTTCCTCTTCTCCTCGTTCCCTCCACCTCCGACACATATATCCTCTTGGCCAATCCTTCCTCACTCATTCTCTCCATGTGACCAAACCATTTCAAAACACCCTCTTCTGCTCTCTCAACCACGCTCTTTTTATTTCCACACATCTCTCTTACCCTTACGTTACTTACTCGATCAAACCACCTCACACCACACATTGTCCTCAAACATCTCATTTCCAGCACATCCATCCTCCTGCGCACAACTCTATCCATAGTCCACGCCTCACAACCATACAACATTGTTGGAACCACTATTCCTTCAAACATACCCATTTTTGCTTTCCGAGATAATGTTCTCGACTTCCACACATTCTTCAAGGCTCCCAGAATTTTCGTCCCCTCCCGCACCCTATGATCCATTTCCGCTTCCATGGTTCCATCCGCTGCCAGATCCACTCCCAGATATCTAAAACACTTCACTTCCTCCAGTATATATATGTATATATATGCCCTAGCCTGAGCCAGGTACCCAATTTATCTACCAACTCCTAGGAATGGATGAACAGCTGGGTTCACTGTGGACCGACTGCCATAACCAGGATTCGAACCTATGCGCTCGACCCTGGGCGGCCCCGTGAATGCGTCACGGCCACAAACCTTGGGGTAGTCTTTCCTCCGCCTCTCTCTCTCTCTCTCTCTCTCTCTCTCTCTCTCTCTCTCTCTCTCTCTCTCTCTCTCTCTCTCTCTCTCTCTCTCTCTCTCTCTCTATGAGCTAGAGCGGAACCAATAGCCATCTGGCTCATTAACGCTGGTGGCTGCTGTCTTCTCCCCCCTGTTCTTCAGGTATCATTCTCTCTCTCTCTCTCTCTCTCTCTCTCTCTCTCTCTCTCTCTCTCTCTCTCTCTCTCTCTCTCTCTCTCTCTCTGTGGCACGCACGCGTCTGGCTGGCTGGCTGGCTGGTGCTGCTGTTTCCCACAGTTTCTTCTTGGCGACGGACCACACGAGGATTGACCGTTATGATGCCTTCTTCTTTCATCGGACCAGCGCAATGTGTGGAGTCCTCCTCCTCCTCCTCCTCCTCCTCCTCCTCCTCCTCCTCCTCATCCTCATCCTCCTCCTCCTCCTCCTCCTCCCCCTCCTCCCCTCCTCCCCCTCCTCTTCCTTCCTTCCTTCTTTCCTCCCTTCCTTCCTTCGTCTTTCCCTCTTCCCAGTCACCTTCTTCCTTTAAGAGTTAGGTTTCCAGACACCGGAGGAGCTCTGGTTCCACTTCGACTTTCTTCTTTTCTCTTTACTCTTTCTTGTTTCCTGTTCGCCTGAGACGGCATTTGATTGGTTGACCTCTGCCATGTCCGGCAGTTTGTGAGAGTGACCAGGACGTCACACTTGGACATCATATATGACCGTGACGTCACACTTGGACATCATATATGACCATGACGTCACACTTGGACATCGTATATGACCATGACATCATACTTGGACATCATATATGACCATGACATCACACTTGGACATCATATATAACCATGACATCACACTTGGACATCATATATGACCATGACATCACACTTGGACATCATATATAACCATGACATCACACTTGGACATCATATATGACCATGACATCACACTTGGACATCATATATAACCATGACATCACACTTGGACATCATACATGACCATGACATCACACTTGATCATCATACATGACCATGACATCACACTTGATCATCATACATGACCATGACATCACACTTGGACATCATATATGATCATAACATCACACTTGGACATCATATATGACCGTGACATCACACGTGGACATCATATATAACCATGACATCACACTTGGACATCATATATGACCGTGACATCACACGTGGACATCATATATGACCGTGACATCACACTTGATCATCATACATGACCGTGACGTCATACATATGATATGTAATCTTGATGTCACACTTCTCATTCAAGTGCGGGTAGGAATAGCCCTGATGAACACCAGTGAAACACACTTGATGTCAGAACGTACAAAACTACGCATACGATGTAGAGCTGTCACACAGTGTGGGGAGACAACAGCTATCTTTGAGGTGGAAAACAAAAGCTATCTCACAGTGTGAGACAAAATCTATCTCAGAGGATTGGAAAGAAAAGTTACCTTAAAATGCTAAGAGCAAAACCAAGTCACGTACACAAATCACATTAAGAAAAAATATTGATACAAAGTTTTAGACACTTTCAAAATATATAGGAAAACAATAGTCGAAGACATACAAGCATTAACAAAATAACTGATCATTGATTTCAGACATTCCCTAAATCATAGGGAGCGAAAGCTAGGCCAGAAACACAGACATAGTAACAGAATTATTGACATAAAGGAAACGAAAGCTGGTCCATTATTCAGTGACAGGTTTAAACAAAAGCGTTTACGTAAACTATTGGAGACAGCTGGGGGTCATAGAGGGGGATACGTACGTGGGTAGATTCCGTATGCCCATGGGGGTGTAGTTTCCGGTTATCTCCCCAGTCATGGGGAGAAACTTATAGGTACGGGAGGGGATCATCTCCCCAGCCACCAGCAACAGCACCGTCTCCGTCAGTAGCAGCGGGAACCAAAGACTCCCATGCCTCATCCCCTCACGACGACGCCCCTCGTGGCTTCCCTGGCGGGAGGTCGTACAGTTAGGAGCTACCACATGGTCGTCCCGGGGGTACAGTATTTTTCCGTCAATATTGGTTACGCACATCCAAGGGTCATGGCGTTTGGCTGTGCGTACTACCACAGCGGCGGATGGGAGAGGCAATGGCGATCAGAGACATTTGATGTCGCTGCCTGTACGGTGGATCTGTTTATCTAACTGATCAATGAAACTTGCAGAATTAATGATTGGATAGGGTATACTACCCCCACCCCCCTACACACACACACACACACACACACACACACACACACACACACACACACACACACACACACACATGCACACACACACACATCCGCATGCACACGCAATACTTTGTGAAGAAAGAAAAGAGCATTGGCGATGAAGTGAAATTTCTTGTGAAAGACCAAAAAAAAAAAAAAAAAAAAAATGAATAAATAAATATCAAGAATAGCAAGTTTTTTTTTTCAGTAATCTTAAGCTAAAACGTTATGTCAGGTGACCATGAGGGGAAACAGGTTATAAATGAGTTAACAAAAGACTGTTTCGTCAATCTAAAATGATCCGAGACCCAGCGAGAGGCCATGATCTCATAAGATACTGTGAGATTTTCACAAACAGGGACCTAACTACCGCTTGTGGGGTTAACAAGGAAAAAGAGATGCGGTCCTTCTAAACTGCCGGCTTGATTCCAGGGGTCCCAGTGTGACTGATCCCACTTTTAGAATAGATGACCCCGATAGATTGCGTCATGACGGAGGAGGGAGGAGAGAGAGAGAGAGAGAGAGAGAGAGAGAGAGAGAGAGAGAGAGAGAGAGAGAGAGAGAGAGAGAGAGAGAGAGAGAGAGAGAGAGAGAGAGAGAGAGAGAGAGAGAGGGGGGGGGGGAGGAAAAGAAGGGAAAGTGGATCCGATTATTAGATGTGGACACAGATAGAAAGATCCACGTGGAGTAATATCCACAATACAGAGCCAGATGTGAGAGGGGTGGAGCCAGGCTGGCATAGAAATTTAAGAGGTTTATGTCTTAATGAAAGGTATGATAAGGGCGTACAGAATAATAGGGTGTGTAAGTCAAGTGGCGATATCTGGAGCACGAAGAAGACACAGGATTACCAAAAGAATGTCGAAGGAAAACCAGAATCAGTTAGATATAAAGAATTTTTAAAAATAACTTTGTAGAAAAAATTAAACGTGAATCAGAAATCCGAAAGAATATTTTAAATATTTTACAAACAAAAGGGGAAAAAAAGTCAGGGTTATTACTGTCCCATTGTCAAATGATAATGGCTAATTAACAAATGACAATAAAAAGATATACCGTTCCCCTATGTCTGAAGAGGTAAATAAACTGTATTTACCATCGAACATCTTTTCTGCAGTGGCACAAACACAAAACCTATTTCTGAGCACCGATTATGAAATCTAGGAGATTGAAATATATTGAAATGCCTCGAGGAACTTAGATATTCACACAAAGTAAGTCTGAACACTTCAGCTGGTCCAGGCGATATCTGCCCCATATATATATATATATATATATATATATATATATATATATATATATATATATATATATATATATATATATATATATATATATATATATATATATATATATATGACATCTGGGACTCCTTGAGTGCCCTCTGATACACACGTGGACTCTCAGGAGACAATGATGAATGATAGATAAAGTGAAACCTAACGACATCGAAGATCGAGTCTTGGATAGAGGATTACCCCTCAGAACGGAGGCAAAAGGTGGGATTGAATGGGGGAAGCAGCCGACTGGCTTCACGTGTCCAGTGGTGTTCTGCAAGGGGCTCATTAGTCCCAGGAGCCGTACCTTCCGTCATCTATATCCACGACCTGGTGATACAACTCACTAGTCAAGACTCAAACCATCCCAGGGTCGAGGAAAGATGGGTGTCAACGTAGAGGAAATAAAAGCAAAGTGATGCACTTCGGTGCCAAAAGTTATGAATCATGAATGAAAGACCGCTTGGAAATTTGAATAAGAAAGGGATCTTGGAGTGACTCAGTAAATACTTTGTATACGGTAAACAATGCTTACCTACATACAATAAAGGCAGTAGGATGTTAGACTACAGAGGAAAGGACACCTGACCCATTAACAATGTCCTGGTTAGATCTGTTAAAGGTTCGCCCCACATTGACATCCTGGTGATGTTGGTGTCAGAGGGTTCCGCCCCCCACACTCACATCGTGGAAGCCCTGACATCATATGCTCTACGTCCCCCAGGTGCGACACTCCACACGGACAGTAGAATCTGACCATAGGTATTCCTCCTACAAGGTTAGTGCGACACTTCTTCCATCCCGCTGAGGGCGACTTGCACGAAGACTAGCGCGTCTCTTCTGGGGTCATTACCTTCCATGAAATGCTCGTGTGTTAAGTCATGACGAAACACACCCCATCGTTAGGACGTCTGTCTTTCGGTGGGGGGGAAAAAAATCAGAGAAGATATGCGAAAAGCCATGGGTATCACCTGTGGCTTCCTCATGGCTGTGAAATGATGTTTAATTTCCGGTGTGTGTGTGTGTGTGTGTGTGTGTGTGCCTGAGGTGAGAGGGAGGGGTGGCTGTGAAAGACTCCTCTCCATTGACGTTATGGTGTGTGTAAAGGAAACAGGAGCAGCCAAGAGTATGTTATTTAGAACAGACTTAAAAATTTTTGAGAAAAATGAGCTGTAAGGTAAAGTGTCGTGATGCTTGGGGGTCGTGTGTGTGTGTGTGTGTGTGTGTGTGTGTGTGTGTATGTGTGTGTGTGTGTGTGTGTGTGTTAGTAACAGATGGCAACTCTAATGAAGCCGGCCCCCATCATTGGTCTCCCGTCGTCACCCGTCGTTTATCACTCTCCATCCGTCAGTCTGTCCACTACCATGCAACCCATTACCTCGCCCGTCGCTCTCCATCCATCACTTCCTCACCCGTCACTCTTCACCCGTCACTCTCCACCCGTCACTCATCACTCTCCACGGCCATTTCACCGCAGCCACTACCCGTGACTCTAGCACCAGATGGTGGAGTGCAAGACACGATGCGCCAACCCCATTAAGATCATAAGACGAGGAACACCTGAAGAGCGAATACTTCTCAACTCCTGACAGGAGGAGGAGGAGGAGGAGGAGGAGGAGGAGGAGGCACTGAGGCATCTTTTGCTACTACAGTCTTGTGGTGTGTGGGAAGATATTCCTTAGAACTAGTCAGCCACAGACGTATGCTCATTAAGAATACAATAGAATTATAAGAATCATTGCAAACACAATGTGTCTCCCTCCCTGTGGTGAGGCCAAGGCACAGCACCACACAGTGCTCATCCTTACCTCAAAGTGAGGGAGTCTCTGCAAACCAGTTGAAGGAAAGTGAAACATCTTTCCATCTATCCATCCACCTATTTATCTATCTATATATCGTTCCATCTATCTGTCTAATACCAATCTATAGCCAGTTTTCAAGGGGTGTGTATCAGGTAGAAGCAGCCTCTCCGGATCATCAGCGTGGCCCCGTGTGCCACATGCGAGGTGCGCCCAACGCGAAATGACTCCAAAGGTCAGACGAACCTGATCCTTCCGCTGTCGTCACTTGGCCCGGCCTCTGTCCGGGTTGACCTTACCAGACGGGGAGGGGATGTCGTCGACCTTTATTAGTTTTCAAAATTTTTAAAGGTCATGATTACTCATTCCATAGTTTGTATAGTGGCTGTGAGACCAAGATGAGGGTACGACCAGTTCTTGTTTCTCTCTCTCTCTCTCTCTCTCTCTCTCTCTCTCTCTCTCTCTCTCTCTCTCTCTCTCTCTCTCTCTCTCTCTCTCTCTCTCTCTCAGGGTTAGGATGGACTCCATTGATGCGAGAAGTTCTTATTTGACCAGACTGTATTCTCTTTCGTCAAGTGACCGTGATACAACAACCTCCTCAGAGGCGACCCTTCCACCTGCGGCGTAACCCTAACCCAGGCTGAGTCTGGCTGGCATCATTCGGCCCCGGCGGTGCACACCGTGCGGGACCTTAGGTCAAGAAGTGCAGCGACGTGTTTGTCTTGGTCAGCTGAGGAACAGTGTGGAAGTTTTATCTTGAGCTTTTAGGGGTTCTGTGATGTGTTGGATCGATGTTTTAACGTTGGAGAACCTAGGCGAGAAAGTGTGACTCTTACATGTCTGGGGAGTATAGTTTCCGATGGGTCTGTGTCTGTTGGAAATGACATCAAGACTTGAGTTTTGTGTGTGTGTGTGTGTGTGTGTGTGTGTGTGTGTGTGTGTGTTTTGCGATGTTGTTTATTATCGAGTATGAGTGATTAGTCACGCAGGGTGATAGGAGAGTTTGAATTGGATTTGTTCTCTCAGGGGTTAAATGGGAAGGTGACGATGGATTTATGTGGGGATGTAGAATTTTTGTCTCGATCGAGCCAGTTTTCTGTGTGATGTCTTGCTGCATATACAATGTCGCTTGTTTAGCGTCGGGAAATTGTGATGTGATTGTAAGGTCGTCTGCATGTGAAAGGACTTTCACACATTGTGGCTTATGACGTCATGAAAGGAAGAAATTAAAGGAGGCTGGAGAAGAAATTGCCAGTTGAGGAACACCGTCGTATAGTGGGAGAGCTCTGTAGGTGAAGACTGTGGATGACTCTGCCGTGGCTGCCTCAGCGTTGAAACTGGCTAACCATTTTTCAGTCATTTTTGCGGAGGATGGTGTCAAGTCTCTTGTGTGCAAGGATGTGTAATGGAAACATATTGAATTCTTTGTTGCTGTCTGTTGTCGTTATCACTTTACAGGAAGGAGGGAGGGAGGGTCGTGGTTGGCCGAAGCCATCCAGAATGTGTTGTTGTGAGGCTTGTGTACAACGAGGTGAGGGAGGGTTTAAGTCTGATGCCATGCTGGGTAGGTGAGGGTGGAATGTTTTGGTTTATTTTGTTGTGGATCTGGTTTTTTTTTTCTCAGAAGCTTGGATATTGATGACGGAGGTAATTTGTTGCTTTGAAAATAGGAAGAAGGGGAATTGGAGGGTTTCAGGATGGGTTTACTGTTGACAAGTGTCCAGGTGTTTGTGTGTAGAATATTGTTGTGTAGCTGAAAATGGTTAAGAAGACGTCAATACTTGGATAGCTGCTGAGCCGAAGTGTTTTAAGGTGAAGTTTCTTTTAGGGGTTTAGATAAGCTGCGATCGGCGGTATAGACGTGAAGGGTGGCGGTATAAACATAAAGGGTGTGTGAGCAGTTATGTCAGGTTGGATTCTATGGAAGTTTTTCATTATTTTCCCGTTAAGGATGTATGGTAAGTTTATGTTTAATCATGTGACCTAATGATGTTCATATGTTTTATGGGAGATGAGATGCTTTTTTTGCGTTGGTTTTGTAGAGCTTCGAGTGTGGGGGCCGCGGTGGTGTGGGAGGTGTGAATTTTCTGCATTGTTCGCCAGCAATGAGTGCTATTGATTGGTGGTTCATTGTGTAAAGGTAGGAATGCCAGGTTGCTGTCTGTTTTACAGTTACGAGGTTGGTTACGGTGGTGTGTACAGTTTGTTATAGTCGTCCTCTGGTTTAGGTTGATTTTGTGAGTACGTTTCTTGGCTTTATGATGCCTGCAGCTTGAGGTGAGAAGTTTGGATTATGTTATGTTCTTTGTGTGGGGTCGTTTTTCCTGGCTTGGCTGGTAACTTTAATGAAACTGGGTTATGACATGGTCTACAGATGGGAAACTAGCATTTGTACTGATGGTTTGAAGCCTGGATTTTTTTTTTTTTTTGTATTTTGGAAATGCTTGGAAATTAATAATTCTGTAAATTGTCTATTATTTTTATGGCTATGTGGGTTGATGTTCCTTATGAGCGGTGTTCGTGTGCTTAAGGAAAGGTCAGGTGAAATTGGCTGTTAAGAAGTGGTGATCTGGGAGTCTAACTGGCTGATTGGATTGTTTGAAGATATGAAAAGGGTACAGTTGGCTTGTAGATAGATCGCCTCAGCGATCTTACTTACACACACGTGGGTTTTGAGCTTAGTCAGTTGACTGGTAACTGAAACCTCCACATCGCTAATTGTTAAGTGTATCTGTCAGCTACTGTGGTTGACGAGGTGTGTGTGGGAGGCCAGATGGTGGACGGAGGTATGTATGTATATGTTGGTTATGTTGTAGAAGGTATTATTATTTAGTGTTATTTTCATTGTTCAAATTTTAAATGATATTCATTTTTTGTGTTTTGAGTTGATTGGTGTCAGTGATGGGATGTATAATATATAATGTATTGTATATAATGTATAATCGTATACATTTCATAATATATTTTAATGTAGTCAAGGCAATATATGATTAAGGAGAGAATTTGGCTTATCTGTTGATTTGGCACGGTACATAGACGATCAAAATATGTATGTATAACTTGAAAAGTGGAACGAGGAGGTACTGTGTGAGAATTATACAAAAGAAAAACTAGAATGTATTTTCACTTGTAGCTGCGAATGAATAAAATCATGGTGGTGGTCACGTAATATGTTGTGATAGACTGTTGCCTGATGTGTTTAAAGTATGTATGAGCGTGTAGAGTATATACGTCTGAGTGTGTAGAATATGTTGGAGTGAGTAGAGTATGTCTGAGTGTGTTGAGTATATACGTCTGAGTGTGTAGAGTATGTCTGAGTGTGTAGAGTATATACGTCTGAGTGTGTAGAATATGTTGGAGTGAGTAGAGTATGTCTGAGTGTGTTGAGTATATACGTCTGAGTGTGTAGAGTATGTTGGAGTGAGTAGAGTATGTCTGAGTGTGTTGAGTATATACGTCTGAGTGTGTAGAGTATGTTGGAGTGAGTAGAGTATGTCTGAGTGTGTAGAGTATATACATCTGAGTGTGTAGAGTATGAGTGTGTAGAGTATGTCTGAGTGTGTCAGCGTATGTCTGACTGTGTAAATACATGTGTATGTTTGCCCAGTGTGTGTGTGTGTGTGTGTGTGTGTGTGTGTGTGTGTGTGTGTGTGTGTGTGTGTGTGTGTGTGTGTGTGTGTGTGTGTGTGGATAAGGAAGAAAGTTCTCGTCCTGGGGAACAGCTTCCTGTAGCATAGAGGGACATTTGGTGCGGAGCCAGGGTGTTGACGACCACGTCAGATACAGCGGCGGCAAGTGGTGGCGTGTCGGCACGCCAGTCTGGACATTCTTCAGGGGCGTCAGTGAGGCCACAGGTGACGACGGAGGCCGAGCCTCCCTCACCCCGGCACCACCAGCCTCTGCTGCTGTCGCGCCTCCTGACGAAAGTCGCCCGCCGGCTGGCCCCACTGGCTTGGCCCTCCCTCCACCTCGCTCTCTTCTGACCCCTGACATTTCCTGTGTGTGTGTGTGTGTGTGTGTTTGGGGAGGGGGAAAGGCTACGGGATGAATGCAAATCTCTACCTAATGCCGCTAACCCATGGCCGTAATGACATAACGCACGTGTATCAGGTAGGTGTGTGTGTGTGTGTGTGTGTGTGTTGACTAGGCTTGTGATTTCGTATGTGTCGCTGAGGTCGTTAAAACTGGGATGGCAGATAGGTATTATAAAAGAAAAATGAAATGCCAACACAGAATTTAAAACTGGTGGGTCCCCATTTCAGTCTTTCATTTTCATTATATACTTTCTTTTATCATTATAATGTGTTTTTTGGACACTCTTTCTCTATTTTGTATGTTCCTTTAGTCAAGTAAAATACTGTCGACGTATTCACATGTCTCCCATGGATTCTGTCTGCGTTATGAAGTGCCTCGTCTCATCCCCATTTTTCAAACACCTGGACAGTGTCGACGTGTTCACATCGACAGAACGAAAATGAACGTTGATATTATGAACGTGTGTGTGTGTGTGTGTGTGTGTGTGTGTGTGTGTGTGTGTGTGTTTCGTCCCTCTCTCGTGTACTGTGGGTAGTGGCGTGGCTCTTGACCTTGTCCTGTCGTCCAGTTTCACCTCCCGGACCTCGGGCACAGTTTTTCATGTTAGGGCCCCATATGTATACCTCAGGTGAGGTGAGGGGGAGGAGACTGCACACGACTTATCATAATCACCTGAGGATCCCCTAGTAGGAGAGGGTCGGGGAGTTACTCCAGAACCCCTTTCTCCAGAAGCTCCTGCAGCTGCTTCAGAGCTGCGCTACCTTCCAGTAGCTGGGAAGTGATGGATCGCTTCTTTAGAGTTACGAGTCTTGACGGGACTGTACTTTTCTCTCTCTCTCTCTCTCTCTCTCTCTCTCTCTCTCTCTCTCTCTCTCTCTCTCTCTCTCTCTCTCTCTCTCTCTCCCGGTGATACAACCTCTCCAGAGGTGACTTTTCACTCACAGTGCGGCCTCATGCAGGCGGAGGGGAATCGAAACCCTCTCCCATATCTATTGACTCGCTCGTCATCACCTCTCTTGAGCCATCTCCGTATGGGATTTCTTTTCCATTCTCTCATCTTTCCCTCTTCCTGTAACCTTTCTCTCTTTAAGGGTAAAAAAAAAAAAGAGGGTTTGTAAATGTAAATGTACGAAGGACTGTCTGTGTGAATGTGCCTAGGAGAGGCGCTGGGTCGTGTCGAGGTTAGGTACTAGGAGGGAGGTACACAGTTGTAAGTGTACCTGAGGTGGTGGTGGTGGTAGGGAGTTAAGTGTACCGGCTGAGGGATGGGAGTGAGGGAGGGAAGGGAGTGAGGCAGCCACACCCGCAGCTGTGTACACCCCTCACTAACCACCCTGGAATGTGAGTGACCTCACTACGGTTTACAGCAGGTGTCTAGAGTGACCATAGTCATGTGTCACTTGTCAGGTGTGCTATATCAGTCATGTGTCACGTGTCAGGTGTGTCAGTCATGTGTCACTTGTCAGGTGTGTCAGTCATGTGTCACGTGTCAGTTGTGCTGTGTCAGTCATGTGTAATGTGTCAGATGTGCTATGACAGTCATGTGGCACGTGTCAGGTGTGCTATGACAGTCATGTGTCACGTGTCAGGAGTGCTGTGTCAGTCATGTGTCACGTGTCAGGTGTACTATGACAGTCATGTGTCACGTGTCAGGAGTGCTGTGTCAGTCATGTGTCACGTGTCAGGAGTGCTATGACAGTCATGTGTCACGTGTCAGGAGTGCTCTGACAGTCATGTGTCAGGTGTCAGGTGTGTTAGGAGTGCTGTCAGAAGTGTCGAGGGAACCATATGTTGTGTGTGTGTGTGTGTGTGTCATGCCTGGTGTGTCACAGGTTTGGTGTCAGTCTCATATGACTGTGTCATGACTGCTGTATTAGTCAGGTGTTTTGTGTCAGTCAGGTGTGATGAAAAATCGTTTTATATGTCGTGTGTGTTTTATCTGCCTGTTGCTGTATGCCATGTGTGTGTATTGTGTCTGGTTGGTGCCATATATGTGCTCTGTCTTGTGTCAGCCAGGTGTTTTATCTTTAGGTACTTCGTATCTCCCAGGTTTGTGTCAGTCAGGTGTATTTTGTCAGCCAGGTGTTTTGTCTTTTACATGTTTTGTATTACCCAGCCACATGTATAATCTCCAGGTGTTTTTTTGTTCGTCAGGGATTTTTTGTATTGTGTTAGTCATATGGGTTGTGTCAGGTATGTGAACTGTGGTTATTTGATGCCCTGTTTCAGTCAGGTGTTTCATACTAACTGTATTTGGCACGTTTTATCAAACACGCATGTCGATACTGGGTTATTAGTCAGGTGTGGTGAAAGTCAGATGTGTTAGTAGTCCGGTATGTTGATAGCCAGTTATGTTGATTGTCAACTATGTTGGTGTGCTATGTCAGGTGTATTGACAGCCATACGTGTTGATAGTCAGCTTTATTAGTAGTCAGGTATGGTGATAGCCAGTTATGTTGATCGTCAGATATGTTGGTTGTCAGGTGTTGATAGCCATATGTGTTGATAGTCAACTTTATCAGTAAACAGGTATGTTGATAGCCAGTTATGTTGATCGTCAGATATGTTGGTAGTCAGGTGTATTGATAGCCATACGTGTTGATAGTCAACTATGTTAGTAGTCCTGTGTGTTCATAGCCAGGTATGTTGGTTGTCAGGTGTCTTGAAAGCCAGGTATTTTGGTAGTGAGGTGTGTATTTAGCTTGGTATGTTGGTGGTCAGGTGTGTGATCGCCAGAGTAAGTTGATCGCCAGAGTGCGTTGATAGCCAGGCGTGTTGATAATTAGGCATATTGGTAGTCGGGTGTGTTGATGACCAGGAGTGTCGCTCGCTAGCCGGATGTTTGTCACGTATGGCTTCCAAGGGCATGCCAGGTCAGGTCAGGGGAGGCGGCGGAGCGGGCACCGGCCGCGCACATAATGCATGAAGCGATGGAAGGTAGGGGGGAAGGAGGAGGGGGAAAGCTCGTCTTCCCCTCCCTCCCTCCCTTCCTCCCCATCACAGGCAGTCATCGGGGCGCCCCTCTCACCCCCCACCCCAACCTCCCTTTTGTATTATTGAAACGACGGGCCGGACCGCCAGAGGGTGGTGGGGAGGGGAAGGGGCTTGGTGGAGGGTAGTGAGGGGAGGTGGGATGCCAATGGGGAGGGAAGGTAAGGTGGGGGAGATAACTGTCCGCACACATGAGCAGCCCTCTGATGTGTGTGTGTGTGTGTGTGTGTGTGAGAGAGAGAGAGAGAGAGAGAGAGAGAGAGAGAGAGAGAGAGAGAGAGAGAGAGAGAGAGAGAGAGAGAGAGAGAGAAGCGAGTTGATCTTTTCTTTTTTCTTTTCGTTCTCGGTATGAGCCAATATGACAGCCGTAGCTGCCATGATACATTTTGCAAGGGGGTAGTGAGCGATGAACACATAGAGAGCCAGCGACGATAGGAGATGGTGGTGGTGGTGGTGTGGGTGGAGTGAGGGGTTGGGCGGCAGTGGGCGGGAGAGGGAGGTGTGTGTGTGTGTGTGTGTGTGTGTGTGGGTGGGAGCCGGGGGCGCGTCCTGCCCCTCACCATACTATACATAGAACATTACAGCCTCGGATCTTGGTGGACTGAGGGCATGTGTGTGTGTGTGTGTGTGTCGTATTATGTTGTGGTGTGGCAGCAGTTACGGGTCTGATGTTTCCCTTATATATAGAGGGTATGAGTGGGTGGGTATGGGTGTCATTTTCCTTCTTTTTAAGTTAATCTCATGAGTGCGACGGCACGACGCTTAAGCGCGTTAAGTTTAACCCTTGAGTACGACGGTACGATCCTTGAGCACGTCAGTACGACCCTTGAGAACGACAGTACGATCCTTGAGCACGTCAGTGCGACCCTTGAGTACGATGGCACGATCCATGAGCACGTCAGTACGACCCTTAAGTACGACGGCACGATCCTTGAGCACGTCAGTACGACCCTTGAGTACGACGGCACGATCCTTGAGCACGTCAGTACGACCCTTGAGAACGACAGTACGATCCTTGAGCACGTCAGTGCGACCCTTGAGTACGATGGCACGATCCATGAGCACGTCAGTACGACCCTTAAGTACGACGGCACGATCCTTGAGCACGTCAGTACGACCCTTGAGTACGACGGCACGATCCTTGAGCACGTCAGTACGACCCTTGAGAACGACAGTACGATCCTTGAGCACGTCACGTCAGTACAACCCTTGAGTACGACGGCACGATCCTTGAGCGCGTCAGTACGACCCTTGAGTACGACGGCACGATCCTTGAGCACGTCAGTACGACCCTTGAGAACGACAGTACGATCCTTGAGCACGTCAGTGCGACCCTTGAATACGATGGCACGATCCTTGAGCACGTCAGTACGACCCTTGAGTACGACGGCACGATCCTTGAGCACGTCAGTACGACCCTTGAGTACGACGGCACGATCCTTGAGCACGTCAGTACGACCCTTGAGAACGACAGTACGATCCTTGAGCACGTCACGTCAGTACAACCCTTGAGTACGACGGCACGATCCTTGAGCGCGTCAGTACGACCCTTGAGTACGACGGCACGATCCTTGAGCACGTCAGTACGACCCTTGAGTACGACGGCACGATCCTTGAGCACGTCAGTACGACCCTTGAGAACGACAGTACGATCCTTGAGCACGTCAGTGCGACCCTTGAGTACGATGGCACGATCCTTGAGCACGTCAGTACGACCCTTGAGTACGACGGCACGATCCTTGAGCACGTCAGTACGACCCTTGAGTACGACGGCACGATCCTTGAGCACGTCAGTACGACCCTTGAGAACGACAGTACGATCCTTGAGCACGTCACGTCAGTACAACCCTTGAGTACGACGGCACGATCCTTGAGCGCGTCAGTACGACCCTTGAGTACGACGGCACGATCCTTGAGCACGTCAGTACGACCCTTGAGTACGACGGCACGATCCTTGAGCACGTCAGTACGACCCTTGAGAACGACAGTACGATCCTTGAGCACGTCAGTGCGACCCTTGAGTACGATGGCACGATCCTTGAGCACGTCAGTACGACCCTTGCGTACGACGGGACGATCCTTGAGCACGTCAGTGCGACCCTTGAGTACGACGGCACGATCCTTGAGCACGTCAGTACGACCCTTGAGTACGACGGCACGATCCCTCAGCAAGATGGTATACGACCCTTGACTTTAAACATCCTGCCTCCAACTAAACACGTTAGGAACGCATGATACATGTACTGTCCTCCAGCAGATGACCTTGTCATAGACCATCAGGCTTTATGTTGCCTATGTTCCCAGTGTGAAGTACGACCCTTGAGGACGACGATTACGACCCTTGGATATTCCAACGTGACCCCCTTGACCTAACCGCTGATGAGTCAGGTCAAAGGGCACTTCACACCATCACACCCCCTGGGTCGTACAGTCATTCTCAAGTCATGCGTCTGCATGTTTATGTTACATGAAATTGTTCGACGCTGCATCTGTTGATCACGTGAGGAATGAGCGATTAGATCCCCCTCCCCCCCACCCAATCCTCCCCATTCGTCAGTGGCATAACTCCATTCTCGAGTCATTGAACTCCATGTACGAGTGATGGGAGGCCATCAGGGAACCCCCAGGTGATGCTAACAACACCGTGTTGTACCAACCGTCTCCAACTTCACCTCGTTAAGCGTTGATCACACAACTTCAGGGGAACGCCATTCTCCTTTCCGTCTGTCTGTCTGTCTGTCTGTCTGTCTGTCTGTCTGTCTGTCTTCGGTTCTCATCTGGTTCTGTGCCTCATGCAGTGTATTTTCTTCATTCTATATTTTGAGTGATCGTCTTCTCGCTTCACCACACGCATGGCGTCGCACCTGAACCAGACGAATGACAGGCTTTAGTTATTATAAATATCTATGTTTACTCTCTGCTTTGCATTCAACTGGCGTGAGACGTAATGGTTAAAGAACGGTAGAGAGAGAGAGAGAGAGAGAGAGAGAGAGAGAGAGAGAGAGAGAGAGAGAGAGAGAGAGAGAGAGAACGGCAGAAAACGGTAGAGAGAATAAAGGATAGACAGAATGATAGACAGAAATCTTGTTATTGTTAAGCTATGTGAAGTATCCTGCTGATAACACACCCACACACACACACACACACACACACACACACACACACACAAGGGGTGAAGCAGGTCATTGAGACAGGAGGGAAGCCCTTCGTCTACCACCCACTAGGGGAAGGTTAGGGTACGTGCACATGATGGCCACCTGTTGTGTCTCTTGTTAACCCAGACCTGTTCTTTGAAAGCGAAAGGAAAACCCGAATGCGGAGGTAGACGAGGAGATGGCGGGAGGCGGAAGTGGCTTTCTGGGTGTTGGGGGGGGAGAATCACTGAAAATCCCCCCTGGCACACAGCTCAGGGGGCTTGCTGGGTGTGGCCCCCATATCACCACCAGACGACCGGAGGGGGGCCTAGACTACAATTAGACGCCCGAATGGCATTCCTGGATATTCTCAGCAAAACCCGTAAAAAAATGTCTGAGTTATTCCTCCGTCAACCAAGGACTCTCTCCTTACGTCTCAGGCCAGCGGTCACAGGGAGTGGGCGCGTGGGGACGTGGGACACTATGGCTTGTAGGTGGAATGAAGTGTGGATGCGATCGGGAAATGGGAAAAGCGCGGTTGAAAGACACGAAACTCCACCAATTTTAAAGCTCCCCCCACCACCTGCACCCATGTACACACAGACGGGTCATGACAGATGAAGATTCTCTCTCTCTCTCTCTCTCTCTCTCTCTCTCTCTCTCTCTCTCTCTCTCTCTCTCTCTCTCTCTCTCTCTCTCTCTCTCTCTCTCAGACTGAGCACCATATACGCCTCGTCTCTGATCTCAGATATCACCACAGGGTAATAATCCCTTACGCTACCGGGTTATGGATCATCATCATCATTGTTGACGAAAGAAAAGTTATTAACCCTCGGGTGTGGGACCGTCCGAGCGATGGCCTGATATAACAGCAGCAGCGGCATGACACGCTGACCACGAGCGAGCGAGCGGCCTCCGCTAACCATAGCGGCTTGGCATTTATCTCTCCTGAGACGACTATTTTGGTGCTTTACGTAAAGTCTCTCGAAGCCACTGGCATTCCCAGGAGCTTGGGAAGCGGAGAGAATATTACATTAAGCCTCATAATAGGATCCGATCCTCTCCTTCCCCATGTGTTTCACAGAAAAACGTATATGACAGATAATGTTTCACTGTGGATTATCGTGTTTCCTGATAGCTTGCCGTATGGTAGTGATGTTCACTCGTTATTAGACTTGTGCAGCTTTGTACGTATTTATAGCTCAGTGTGTTTATATAATGTATCTCCACTTTTTGTCATTTATATCGTATATATCTGCCCTCGAATGTATATGTATATGTGTGTGGAGAGAGAGCCATATATGTACGGTGCCACGAGGTAGATGACGTAGAAACAAGTAGAGACCAGGATGTTGAGAGGTGGGAGGGGGAGGGCTAGGGGGCCGGGGCAGGGAGGGAGGGGGTTGGGGGAGATGGAGGTATATTGTTTGATTAGGGAGGCTGTCATTGGCGGGTCATGGGCGTCAGGTGGTAATAATAGGCACCTTCCCCTTGGGGAGGTGGGGGGAGAGTGTCAAGTGGATGACACATGAGTGTCAGGTGGTGGTGGTGGTGGTAGGTTGTGTTGTGTCATGCCGACACCATCGGAGGGAGATGGAGGGGGGGGGAGGAGTGTCAGGTGGTTGACACATGGGAGGGATGGCGTGGGGGGAGGGGGGGGCGGAAGCGTCAGGTGGTGGTGGTAAGGTGGATATGTGGGTGAAGGGGGGTCCATTTATAACCCGCTGTGTGAAAACGATAGTCATGTGTTTTTACTGAACCACTGTGGTCTCTCTCTCTCTCTCTCTCTCTCTCTCTCTCTCTCTCTCTCTCTCTCTCTCTCTCTCTCTCTCTCTCTCTCTCTCTCTCTCTCTCTCTCTCTGTGCCACAGTTGGTCTTCAATTAATCTTTTGATAGTACATGCCCGACGCACAGCAAATCCCCTCGTCCAACAAATTGGTCCAAAATATCACCATAGTACTTTTCAGCTTTGTATCTGTAACAGTGTTCCATTATGTTGATGGATGCTTACATATATATGTATATACATATATATACATAGCAGTATATACGTGAACACATACATACATAAGCTCCTGTACGCTTTCGAATGGCCGTCTCTAACCTTCCGGCCCTATGAACTGCGGCTTCGTACATGGCAGAGAGAAGAGACAGGTACAGTGTTCCTCCTCTGCCTCATAAAGGATTCCTAATTAGACACACATACCTGTTTCCATGTATGAACACTGACGACCCTACCCTCGCTCTCAACGTAGACGACACCCCTCCCGACTACATAACCCTTCCAGAGCGCCCTTACCAACCTCCAGAGCCGAGCCAAAGCCAATTACTGTCACCATGGTAGCTGAGGTAGCGATATGCCGTACGTCAGTCTCGCCTCCAGGTATGTTGTTCCACCGCGCCCTTAACTGAGAGATCCATCTACCCCTCCTCCACCAGGTTGGTCAGTCCACCACCAGGCTCGTTGGTGTCACTCTGGACGATAAACGAAGCTGGAAGGCAACACGTCAGCGCCATTATCAAACGCCTTCAGCTATCGTCTCTACATTCTTCGTAGACTCAAGACTCCTCGGCTTCCTGCGCCTCAACTCAGAGATTCCCGCGCAAACTTCCATATGATTCCAGACTCAGAGATGCTTCTTCTGGCTAGTGTTCCAGGCTGCCCGCCTCTCAACAGTGGCTACTAGAAAAGGTGTAGAAAAGGGATTCGAAATTCATCCTAGGACCCTTTTGCACCACCCAGCAAGAGGCCCTTAATACACCAGTCCTCCTCGATCACTGGCAGCCAACACCTGGACCTATTCGGTCAGTTCGGGAAGAAGCAGCTGTGCACCCGCTCGTCGCTGTCACCTCCTGCCACCAGAGATCCCTCGTCCCCAGGTTGCGTTTCGAGCCTTTCCGAATTTCGTACAGACCGCTACAAGAACAACCATGTTATGGAACTGTTGTACATTTTGAACAACTCAAGACTGTCTATTTGACACACTATCTCCATGTTATAGTTCCATTTGACACACTATCTCCATGTTATAGTTCCATTTGACACACTATCTCCCTGTTATAGTTCCATTTGACACACTATCTCCATGTTATAGTTCCATTTGACACACTATCTCCATGTTATAGTTCCATTTGACACACTATCTCCATGTTATAGTTCCATTTGACACACTATCTCCATGTTATAGTTCCATTTTCTTTATTGTAGGTTTTTCATTTTTTCCGTTGATTGACCGCATGTTTGATTCAATGCACCGTTTTTATTATCATTATGAGTAACAGTAGTAGTAATCATAGTAGAAGTAGTAGTAGTAGTAGTACCAGTAGTAGTAGCAGTGGTAGTAGATGCAGTATCCTTGGGAACAGGGAAAAAGAAAGCCACATTCCTATCTCGTGCGTACCATAGAAGGCAACTACAAGGGGCGGGATTGAGGGAAGTAGGAAACCCTTCCCTTCTTGTATTTCAATTTCTAAAAGTGGGAACAGAAGAAGGTGCCGAGCGAGGAGAGCTTTTCGTCTTCGAAGGCTCTGGTTAAAGGTATCTGAATGTGTATGAATGTGACCAGGAAGAGAAGCAGGGAATGACAGGGTAGTGTCTTTAGGAAAAGGAATCTGGATGTTCTGCATATGAGTGAAATTAAGCTCAAGGGGAAGGGAGATTGAATGAGGGATGGCATGAGGTATAAGAGTTGGTGGGAACTGGAAATATTAATGAGAGTATTGCCTACATGTGTGAGGTGAGGTGTATGGCATGAGGACGGTGGGATGCAGATATTTGAGAAGGGATAGTGAATGGTGGTGGGATGAGGAAGTTAGGTTGCTCGTAAAAGGAAAGGAGAAAACATGGTTGATATTTCAAGGGAAGGCTGTGAGCGAATAAAGCCTCTCTTCTTTTGTTCCTGGTGCATGATTCGTTAGTCGAGAACTAGCAAACTAGTATGAAGAAAAATGACTCCTATTCCTCTTATTATTTGCTTCGCACTCCATCGCCGTTTCCCGCGTTAACGAGGTAGTGCCTGGAACAGACGAAGAAAGGCCACAGCCACTCACCATTCTCTGGCTGTCTTATGTTATGCACCGAAACCACATTATTATTATCATTATTATTATTATTATTATTATTATTATTATTATTATTATTATTATTATTATTATTTACATACATACATACATACATACATACATACATACATACATACATCATACATACATACATACATTCATACATACATACATACATACATACATACATACATACATACATACATACATACATACATACATCATGCATACATATATTCATACATACGTAATTCATGCATACATACATACATACATACATACATACATACATACAAGACCAAAAGGAGCGCGTCACACGTCATTGTGACGTGGAAACAATACAACTGTGAATTGAAAAAATGTTTTGATTTTATGAACATATTGTAAGTAATTTTTTTACCCAGGACTTTTAATGTAGGTTTTCTCTGTTGTATTGTGATTGTATCAGGCTTGGAGGATGGCAAGATCGCATGATACAGTGTTGTATAACTGTAGCAGGCTTGGAGAAAAGCTACAACCGTGTAATACAATCTTGTATGCTAATTTGAGCGGGTAAAGAGTGTGTGCTATACATGGTTTACGTAGTCCTACATGATTGTAGCCGGTTGGGAGAATGTTATAGAGGTTTTGTGTTGTATAACTACCGTAGGTGTAGTTATAGATACTGTTGTATAAGCGTTAGCAGAAGCAGTGGGTGGGGGTGGAGTGGAGCTCTTGTTGTATAACTGTTGCACGTGTTGAGGAGGGTTATGCCACAACTTGCCCCACCTCCCGGGTGGTTGTTGGGCTGTGTGGGTTGTAGGCCTTTCATCTGGTACGGTCGTTAAGGCCTTGAACGTCACGCTGCACGTCTAACAGCCGAATGATCATTTAACACCTTGTCCAGGTGACAGCGACAGCTCCCCCAGGCCCCACACCACTCACTCCCTCTGTGTCTACGGCCCATGGCCATATTTACCTCGGGTTTATAAAAGACATCCCCCGTGCGTTGCGCAACAACAGCGGCGCACCTCACCCACTCTCCCATTTTCTGTTTTCTCTACCGCCCCCCCCCCCCCCCCTATCATTTTTGCTCTTAGCGAACAAAGAATATTACTTAGCAAAGAACACGCCGTATTTCTTTATTACATGATTTAGGCGTGAAAGAGAAATTGCTATGGTGAATATATATATATATATATATATATATATATATATATATATATATATATATATATATATATATATATATATATATATATATATATATATATATATATATATCATTATTTTTTATTTTGCTTTGTCGCTGTCTCCCGCGTTTGCGAGGTAGCACAAGGAAACAGACGAAAGAAATGGCCCAACCCACCCCCATACACATGTATACACATACACGTCCACACACGCAAATATACATACCTATACATCTCAATGTACACATGTACATACACACACAGACACATACATATATACCCATGCACACAATTCACACTGTCTGCCTTTATTCATTCCCATCGCCACCTCGCCACACATGGAATACCATCCCCCTCCCCCTTCATGTGTGCGAGGTAGCGTTAGGAAAAGACAACAAAGGCCCCATTCGTTCACACTCAGTCTCTAGCTGTCATGCAATAATGCCCGAAACCACAGCTCCCTTTCCACATCCAGGCCCCACACAACTTTCCATGGTTTACCCCAGACACTTCACATGCCCTGATTCAATCCACTGACAGCACGTCAACCCCGGTATACCACATCGATCCAATTCACTCTATTCCTTGCCCGCCTTTCACCCTCCTGCATGTTCAGACCCCGATCACTCAAAATCTTTTTCACTCCATCTTTCCACCTCCAATTTGGTCTCCCACTTCTCCTCGTTCCCTCCACCTCCGACACATATATCCTCTTGGTCAATCTTTCCTCACTCATTCTCTCCATGTGCCCAAACCATTTCAAAACACCCTCTTCTGCCCTCTCAACCTCGCTCTTTTTATTTCCACACATCTCTCTTACCCTTACATTACTTACTCGATCAAACCACCTCACACCACACATTGTCCTCAAACATCTCATTTCCAGCACATCCATCCTCCTGCGCACAACTCTATCCATAGCAGACGCCTCGCAACCATACAACATTGTTGGAACCACTATTCCTTCAAACATACCCATTTTTGCTTTCCGAGATAATGTTCTCGACTTTCAAACATTCTTCAAGGCTCCCAGGATTTTCGCCCCCTCCCCCACCCATATATATATATATATATATATATATATATATATATATATATATATATATATATATATATATATATATATATATATATATATGAGCTGACCTATAGAGGTCAGATCTAAGGATAGTATAGATAATTGATCCGATGTTTGGTATTGTATCTATAGTTATCTAAAGTCTATTTTTGCTTTCCTTTTCACTCGTCATTGTTGGGATATATCAACAGATTCTTCACTGAGTTACTTGGAACACAAGAAGTCCATCCTTATTTTTTCTGTTTTTTCCGAAGGTCATAGTGTATGGTCGGCAATATATGGCCTTTCTTTCGCGCTACCTCGCTAACGCGGGAAACGACGATCAATTATGAAAATAAAGATATACATGTAGTAGTCCAGCCGGGTTGTACTGGAAGACGTATAGCAGAGGACATCATATCAGATGTAAAGTTTGAACATGACATTCATACATACATACATACATACATATCATACATACATACATACACACATACATACATACATACATACATACATACATACATACATACATACATACATGCATACATATATCATACATACATACATACATACATACATACATACATACATACATACATACATACATACATATATCATACATACATATATCATACATACATACATACATACATACATACATACATACGAATGACTACAAGGTCCTTCATGCCACCTATACACTTCACTTTGCACAGGGGGAAGGAGCTGGACATTGTGTTTGCATTGATGCTAAAGTTTAGATCTTGTTTTGATTTACAGACGCAATTACTGGACTGAGGATTTTGCTCTCCTATTGCTTATGAAGCCATATCGGGTCTCCGTGGTAGCACGCGCACACCTTCCTGCCTCCTGCAGGTGTACGAAGCAGACTGACGGACTCCTGTGGTCACAGACGAAGGTAGATGGAGACCTTGGTAACATGTGGAGCTGCAGATCTTCCACTGGTAATGTACAAACGTTATCACATGAGTTATATCCTGTATGTTGTTACCCATTGTACAGTGGTGGATTGTGATACTGGTGTGGCATAGTGGTGGATTGTGATACTGGTGTGGCATAGTAGTGGATTGTATTACTGGTGTGGCATAGTGGTGGATTGCATTACTGGTGTGGCATAGTGGTGGATTGCATTACTGGTGTGGCATAGTGGTGGATTGCATTACTGGTGTGGCATAGTGATGGATTGCATTACTGGAGTGGCATATAGTGGTGGATTGCATTACTGGTGTGGCATAGTGATGGATTGCATTACTGGAATGGCATAACGGTGGATTGCATTACTGGTGTAGCATAGTGGTGAATTGTATTACTGTTGTGGCATATAGTGGTGGCTTGCATTACTGGTGTGGCATAGTGGTGGATTGTATTACTGGTGTGGCATATTGGTGGATTGCATTAATGGTGTGGCATAGTGGTGGATTGTATCACTGGTGTGGCATAATGGTGGATTGCATTACTGGTGTGGCATAGTGGTGGATTGTGATACTGGTGTGGCATAGTGGTGGATTATATTACTGGTGTGGCATAGTGGTGGATTGTATTACTGGTGTGGCATATTGTGATGGATTGCATTACTGGTGTAGCATAGTGGTAGATTGTATTACTGGTGTGGCATAGTGATGGATTGCATTACTGGTGTGGCATAGTGGTGAGGGCCCTCACAGTCTGAGACAGACCCCACCCATCCCTCAACACTCCTTGCGAGGTCCCTTGTTATGTTAACCCCTTGAACGCGATGGTACGCGTTATCTTTGAACATACGAAGAAGCGGAGCATTGGACGAATTTTTCTCTTTTTTAACCTGCTTACCCAACCCCTGAACACTCCTTAAAAGATGCCCTGCGACAGCACGACCCTTGGGTATGATAGAACTTGCGACGGTACGAGCCTTGGGTACGACAGGACCTACGATGTTACGACGCTTGGGTACGACATGATCATCTACGTAACGACCCTTGGGTACGACATGATCATCGACGGTATGACCCTTGGGTACGATAGGACATGGGTTTTGACTCGGCCCTTATGGGTCAGGTTAAACGACACGCCATCCTACCGAAGGGTCGTATCTTCGAACTCAAGGGTCATGTAAGCACTCAAGAGGTTGGTTGAGTCGGCTCATACTAAGGTTTCCGGCTGAGTGCCTTTGTCCTGATCGTGTTGCGTAAGGGGATTTCAAATGTAAACCACTTGACAGGAAACGTAATCTTTCTAACGATAGGTTTTCTTGCTTGAGAGAATTATGAATTAATATTGTTTACTTTCGTTTACTGGTCATAACCTGGTTTGTGTGTTGCCATACCCTCACTGACTTGTACTGGACGATGAGTTAAGTTTATATCGTTCGATACACAGCCTTCACGGGCCAGTATGATAACATTTGAGACTTTGATACGTTGATAAGTCTGATTACTGGAAAAGCCTTGCGTCTGGCAGCGATAAGACGACAGCCGTGGTGTAGAGGTCGTGTGTCTGGCAGCGGTGAGGTAGACTTGGTGTAGGGTCGTGTTCCTGGCGGCGGTGAGGTAGAGTTGGTGTAGGGACGTGTGTCTGGCAGCGGTGAGATAGATTTTGTGTAGGGTCGTGTGTCTGGCAGCGATGAGGTAGACTTAGGTGTGGGGTCGTGTGTCTGGCAGCGTTGAGGTATATGTGTGTAGGGGTCGTGTGTCTGGCAGCGGTGAGGTAGATGTGTGTGGGGGGTCGTGTGTCTGGCAGCGGTGAGACAGTACTAGTAGAGGATCGATACAATTCATTCGTGATTGCATGATACAACGTATGTGATTTTGTTTATTATTCTTGTTATTTCTGTACCCATAGTATTATCTACTGGAGGGGTGAAGTTATCGCACCGCAGTGGGTAAGATATATCTTAAGTTATACGGAGAGGCCCTAGTATGAAGGTACTACGTCTTTGGGTGAAGTTATTGTACTAATTGGATAGAGTTATTATACACATGGAATGCAAATGTATACATGAGCATTTTATTTTTTTACTAAAGTGACTAAGTTAATGAAGAGATTATCATAATTTAAGTTATCGGGTTGTTAAGGTAAATTTGTTCTATTTCACGCTCTAAATCATCGTCATTAATGTAATCTTTTATTTATTATAATTATAAAGTATCGCACGGTTCTAAGTTATCGTACCCAAGGGTGCAAAGTTATTGTACCCAGAGTTTGAAGTCATCGCACTCAGGGGTTAAAGTTGTTGTACTCAAGATGTTATCATGTTCCTTTCAGTGCTGAGCTTGTGAGACAAGTTCATCATCGTATTTAAAGGGGAGTCACTCACGGCTGAGGGTCATTCATTATACTCAGGGTTATGCTGAGGGGTATTCATTATACTCAGGGTTATGCTGAGGGGTGTTCATTATACTCAGGGTTATGCTGAGGGTCATTCATTATACTCAGGGTTATGCTGAGGGGTATTCATTATACTCAGGGTTATGCTGAGGGTATTCATCATACTCAGGGTTATGCTGAGGGTCATTTATTATTCTCAGGGCTATGCTGAGGGTTATTCATTATACTCAGGGTTATGCTGAGGGTCATTCATTATACTCAGGGTTATGCTGAGGGGTATTCATTATACTAAGGGTTATGCTGAGGGTCATTCATTATATCAGGGTTATGCTGAGGGTCATTCATTATACTAAGGGTTATGCTGAGGGTCATTCATTATACTCAGGGTTGGTGATTCATCTTCAGTTCTAATCGTTATACACCAGATTATATCATCATACTCATATCGTCATATTTGACGTGTCCACTCATAATACTCCAGGTAGTGAGTCATTATGCTCAAATTGGTGCCATTATACCCAACCTCTTGAGCACGACGGCACGACCTGGCCCTTAAGGGTAAGGTCAAGACTCGTGCCATTGTTCCCATGGGGTTTTTAGTCGTCGTACTCGAGTCGTACCGTCATGATAAAGGGTCGTACCGTCGTGCTCAAGGGTCGTACCGTCGTGCTCAAGGGTCGTAATGTCGTGATTGAGGATCGTACCGTCTTGCACAAGGGTCGTACCATGGTGCTCAAGGGTCGTACGTCGTGCTCAAGGGTCAAACCGCCGTGCTCAAGTATCGTACCGTCGTGCTCAGGGGTCGAACCGTCGTGCTCAAGGGTCGTACCTTTTTGCTCAAGGGTCGTACGTACCGTCGTGCTCAAAGGGTCGCACCTTCGTGCTCAAGGTTCATACCTTCGTGCTCAAGGGTCGTACCTTCGTGCTCAAGGGTCGTACAAGTTGTACTGGCAGTGAAGAAGGGGCATATGGACATGGGGAAGCGGGTGAGTGTGTGTGTGTGTGTGTGTGTGTGTGTGTGTTTTGGGGGGGGGGGGGGGGGGTATGGAGATAGGGGTGTTCCTCTCTTTCCCTCGTTCTATACAATATACATATAAAAAAAATTCTCATTCATGATGGTGATTTATTGAATTTACAGTAAAAAGATTCGTACCTCGAAAGAAGGAAAAGAAATAGTATATTTATACTGTTTCAGTGATGTACGATAATGACCAATGGCGCAACTGTATCTTTACATCACCTTCCCAAAACACTGATCCAGGGGTAAAATATCGATATTTTCTCAATGTGTGTGTGTGTGTGTGTGTGTGTTACGGGGAGAGAAGTTTATATTCCTGTTGCCTTATTTCTTTACCTTGTGTGTGTGTATATATATATATATATATATATATATATATATATATATATATATATATATATATATATATATATATATATATATATATATATGTACCGGTGTATGTATGCTCTCTCTCTCTCTCTCTCTCTCTCTCTCTCTCTCTCTCTCTCTCTCTCTCTCTCTCTCTCTCTCTCTCTCTCTCTCTCTCTCTCTCTCTCTCTCTCTCTCCAATTTCAGGAACCTGTTTAGTCCCTATGGGGAGTGTGACTGTGGTGGGTCATCATCCTATATGTTCCAATCACCGACCACCCTGTTACCATGGTTACTCACACTGATGGTATCAACATATAATAAATCGATTAGGTATGCTCTGTGACATATTGGTTCACCAAGTTTTTCTGACCACGGTCCAAAGATTTATGTCTTCCTCTCCTCGCTTTCTTAGCTTGGTAGTATGTCCACACACATGAGCCAGTCGATTTTCCTTTCGTTCGAGCCTCACATTCGTACGATTTCTTCGCTCACTGATTACGGCTTGTCTCTCTCTCGCGCGCGCCCGGCCTCCCTGGTCCCCTCACCCAGACCCCCATACTGATTAAACCAGCATTATTATATGTGATCCAGCTCCTTAGATCTTGTCGCGGGAATTGTGTGTCATAGAAACCAGGTTGTTAGCTGTGCTGTAGGTTGGTTGTTAGTTGTGTTGTAGGTTGGTTGTTAGTTGTGTTGTAGGTTGGTTGTTAGTTGTGTCGTAGGTTGGTTGTTAGTTGTGTTGTAGGTTGGTTGTTAGTTGTGTCGTAGGTTGGTTGTTAGTTGTGTTGTAGGTTGGTTGTTAGTTGTGATGTAGGTTGGTTGTTAGATGTGTCGTAGGTTGGTTGTTAGTTGTGTTGTAGGTTGGTTGTTAGTTGTGTTGTAGGTTGGTTGTTGGTTGTGATGTAGGTTGGTTGTTAGTTGTGTTGTAGGTTGGTTGTTAGTTGTGTTGTAGGTTGGTTGTTGTTGTGATGTAGGTTGGTTGTTAGTTGTGTTGTAGGTTGGTTGTTGGTTGTGATGTAGGTTGGTTGTTAGTTGTGTTGTAGGTTGGTTGTTAGTTGTGTTGTAGGTTGGTTGTTAGTTGTGATGTAGGTTGGTTGTTAGTTTTTGGTCAGGGGAAGTTACCTTGAGATACCGATGTTGGAATAGATTTTTTTTTCTTTGAAAAACTGAATTAGAGTGATGTGGTATACAGGGGACGACGCGCTTTTAATAGAATGGGTAAATGAAGCAGCCGGGGGAAACCACAGAAAGTTCTGTGGTGGGAGGGGGCCTGGTTGTGGATAGGGGGCTGCGGTTTCGGTGTATTAATCATGACAACCTGGAGATTGGATGTGAACGAATTATTCCCTTCCTTCGTCTGCTCCTGGCGCTACTATCTTGCTAACGCGGGAAACAGCGTGGTAGATGGGTAGGTAAAGAATGTGGATGACGCAGCCCAAGAGAGTAGCGACTTTTGCCTCCTGGCGCGTGATGCAGGCGGACGGTGTATCCCACACACACACACACACACACACACACACACACCCTACAGCCGCTCATGGTCCACCAATACAGGGCCGATACGCCCTCCCTCCCATGTTATCAGCACAGATCACGAGGCTGATGACGGCGTCACCTTTGCTCAAACATGACTGTGGACACGTGCCTCCCGTCACGCTGACCCTCTGTTCTCCCCCCCTCGCGACTGTGGTCGCCCCTGACGGCAGAATAACCCTTTTTGTGGAAACTCTCGGCTTTTGTTGCCAAGTACGGCTGGTTTACCGTGCACCTACCTATCCTTCGCGTGGGAGGTGGTGCTAGAGAGGGACTGGGCCACAGTGAGTGAATTATCATGTAATGGGTTGCATTTTCAATGTGTTTACCACAGACATAGTTAGAGTACTCGATCATTTATTTAGGATAGACAGCATCAATATAGACGAAATGCTGACACGTCTTGTCATATGTAATGGCAGTTTTCTCTGATGTCACTAATTTTACGACAGATCAGTAACGCACAAAGTGGTGCTGGGGGTGAGAGGGATTCTTAACGGCAGAGTGGACATCTTGTGTGTGCTTTGTAGCGTCGAGAGAAGCAAACTGCCTCAGGTGTCTATAGCCCCAGTGTGAGTCGAAGTGGAGCATCGTCAGGGAGTTCACTAACCCTCTCTGTGGAGCCGCATGCATGGAATCACCCACCCTCCACATGTGTGCTGAACGCGCGTCTGGCATGCATCCCAGAGCACGAAGTGAGGTGCTGACAACATCGTAATGGTTCCTTAGATGGACAAGAGGTGACTGCA